>NC_057403.1:8692369-8729077 GCF_019320065.1 Cervus canadensis | reverse complement strand
TCATTTAGCTTCTTGATAGGTCACAATGGGCATAAATACCAAGGCTCAGGGTCTAGTGAAAGTCAGCTCTGCCATCTTGGACCTAGTTGGCTCTAACCAGTTTTCTGATGCTGTGTCATTCCTATCATTCCTAACAAAATCCATTTATCTAACTAACTGTAATCCAATTGTAGAAAATCCTGATCATGGATAACTCTTTTTAGTAATTTTTCATACATTTTTATTTTCTTTTTTTTTTTTCTTTTCTGAAAACACACTTCGTACTTTCCTTTAGCAACCAAGAACGTTTATATTAGCATTTTATAGATTGGTGAGCATAAATACCAGTGATAATTTCTAAAATCCTTGCTTTCTTAGAAATTTTAGGATGGCACCAAACATTATTCATTTATAGTCCCAAATCTCTTTGTTTCTCTGTAAAAGGAAATTAGTGTTTAGTAGTAAATGTTTCAAAATCTTATTTTATTTGGAAATGATCTAACTATTCAATAGACTTCCAACACTTCGTTTAGCACAATCCTTAGAAATTCAAGTTATGCCCATCTGGAGAGACTATTTTAGGCAGATATTTCTAAAGATAATTATTCATAAAGAGCTTATCTAAAAGCTCATATCTCATTTACTTTTTTTTTTTAGAAGTTTCTTCACTCGAGGTAATGTCATTGTTGACAAACTTGTAACAGATATGATAATATTTAACTTATATTAAACCTAGGTACAATGAAAATGTTCTACTTAATATTAATTACTCTAAGACATGTCTATATTAGATAGGTCAACAAACAAGTATTAATATCAGGTATTTAATACTGAATGTTTACCAGTTCACATGAACCTGGAATTTATTGTTTAATTTAGAATTATCTGATTTGTAAGCGCTTACCTTTCTTTAAATTAGAAAAAAAAAAAAAGAGGTTGTCTTTTTTCCATTGTATATCCCTGCCTCCTTTGTCAAACATAAGGTGTCCATAGGTTCGTGGATTTATCTCTGGGCTTTCTATTCTGTTCTATTGGTCTATATTTCTGTCTTTGTGCCAGTACCATACTGTCTTGATGACTGTGGCTTTGTAGTAGAGTCTGAAGTCAGGCAGGTTGATTCCTCCAGTTCCATTCTTCTTTCTCAAGATTACTTTGGCTATTCGAGGTTTTTTGTATTTCCATACAAATTGTGAAATTATTTGTTCTAGTTCTGTGAAAAATACCGTTGGTAGCTTGATAGGGATTGCATTGAATCTATAGATTGCTTTGGGTAGAATAGCCATTTTGACAATATTGATTCTTCCAATCCATGAACATGGTATGTTTCTCCATCTGTTTGTGTCCTCTTTGATATCTTTCATCAGTGTTTTATAGTTTTCTATGTATAGGTCTTTTGTTTCTTTAGGTAGATATACTCCTAAGTATTTTATTCTTTTTGTTGCAGTGGTGAATGGTATTGTTTCCTTAATTTCTCTTTCTGTTTTTTCATTGTTAGTATATAGGAATGCAAGGGATTTCTGTGTGTTAATTTTATATCCTGCAACTTTACTATATTCATTGATTAGCCCTAGTAATTTTCTGGAAGAATCTTTAGGGTTTTCTATGTAGAGGATCATGTCATCTGCAAACAGCGAGAGTTTCACTTCTTCTTTTCCTATCTGGATTCCTTTTACTTCTTTTTCTGCTCTGATTGCTGTGGCCAAAACTTCCAACACTATGTTGAATAGTAGTGGTGAGAGTGGGCACCCTTGTCTTGTTCCTGATATCAGGGGAAATGCTTTCAATTTTTCACCATTGAGGGTGATGCTTGCTGTGGGTTTGTCATATATAGCTTTTATTATGTTGAGGTGTGTTCCTTCTATTCCTGCTTTCTGGAGAGTTTTAATCATAAATGAGTGTTGAATTTTGTCAAAGGCTTTCTCTGCATCTATTGAGATAATCATATGGTTTTTATCTTTCAATTTGTTAATGTGGTGTATTACATTGATTGATTTGCAGATATTAAAGAATCCTTGCATTCCTGGGATAAAGCCCACTTGGTCATGGTGTATGATTTTTTTAATATGTTGTTGGATTCTGTTTGCTAGAATTTTGTTAAGGATTTTTGCATCCATGTTCATCAGTGATATTGGCCTGTAGTTTTCTTTTTTTGTGGCATCTTTGTCTGGTTTTGGAATTAGGGTGATGGTGGCCTCATAGAATGAGTTTGGAAGTTTACCTGCTTCTGCAATTTTCTGGAAGAGTTTGAGTAAGATAGGTGTTAGCTCTTCTCTAAATTTTTGGTAGAATTCGGCTGTGAAGCCATCTGGTCCTGGGCTATTGTTTGCTGGAAGATTTCTGATTACAGTTTCGATTTCCTTGCTTGTGATGGCTCTGTTAAGATCTTCTATTTCTTCCTGGTTCAGTTTTGGAAAGTTATACTTTTCTGAGAATTTGTCCATTTCATCCAAGTTGTCCAGTTTATTGGCATAGAGCTGCTGGTAGTAGTCTCTTATGATCCTTTGTATTTCAGTGTTGTCTGTTGTGATCTCTCCATTTTCATTTCTAATTTTGTTAATTTGGTTCTTCTCTCTTTGTTTCTTAATGAGTCTTGCTAATGGTTTGTCAATTTTGTTTATTTTTTTCAAAAAAACAGCTTTTAGCTTTGTTGATTTTTGCTATGGTCTCTTTAGTTTGTTTTGCATTTATTTCTGCCCTAATTTTTAAGATTTCTTTCCTTCTGCTAACCCTGGGGTTCTTCATTTCTTCCTTCTCTAATTGCTTTAGGTGTAGAGTTAGGTTATTTATTTGGCTTTTTTCTTGTTTCTTGATGTAAGCCTGTAATGCTATGAACCTTCCCCTTAGCACTGCTTTTACAGTGTCCCATAGGTTTTGGGTTGTTGTGTTTTCCTTTTCATTCATTTCTATACATATTTTGATTTCCTTTTTGATTTCTTCTATGATTTGTTGGTTATTCAGAAGCATGTTATTTAGCCTCCATATGTTTGAATTTTTAACAATTTTTTCCCTGTAATTGAGATCTAATCTTACTGCACTGTGGTCAGAAAAGATGACTGGAATGATTTCAACTTTTTTGAATTTTCAAGACTAGATTTATGGCCCAGGATGTGATCTATTCTGGAGAAGGTTCCGTGTGCACTTGAGAAAAAGGTGAAGTTGATTGTTTTGTGGTGAAATGTCCTATAGATATCAATTAGGTCTAGCTGCTCCATTGTGTCATTTAAGGTTTGTGTTTCCTTGTTAATTTTCTGTTTAGTTGATCTATCCATAGTTGTGAGTGGGGTATTAAAGTCTCCCACTATTATTGTGTTACTATTAATTTCCTCTTTCATACTCATTAGCATTTGCCGTACATATTGCGGTGCTCCTATGTTGGGTGCATATATATTTATAATTGTTATATCTTCTTCTTGGATTGATCCTTTGATCATTATGTAGTGTCCTTCTTTGTCTCTTTTCACATCCTTTATTTGAAAGTCTATTTTATCTGATAAGAGTATTGCGACTCCTGCTTTCTTTTGGTCTCCGTTTGCGTGAAATATTTTTTTCCAGCCCTTCACTTTTAGTCTGTATTGTCCCTTGTTTTGAAGTGGGTCTCTTGTAGACAGCATATATAGGGGTCTTGTTTTTGTATCCATTCAGCCAGTCTTTGTCTTTTGGTTGGGGCATTCAACCCATTTACATTTAAGGTAATTATTCATAGGTGTGGTCCCAAATTGCCAACTTACTTTGTTGTTTTGAGTTGCACGTTTATACAACCTTTCTGCATTTCCTGTCTAGAGAAATCCTTTAGCATTTGTTGGAAGAGCTGGTTTGGTGGTGCTGAATTCTCTCAGCTTTTGCTTGTCTGTAAAGCTTTTGGGATTCTCCTTCTTAAATCTGAAATGAGATCCTTGCTGGGTACAGTAATCTAGGTTGTAGGTTTTCTCTTTCATTACTTTCAGTATGTGCCTGCCATTCCTTCTGGCCTGGAGGGTTTCTATTGATAGATCAGCTGTTATCCTTATGGGAATCCCTTTGTGTGTTATTTGTTGTTTCTCCCTTGCTGCTTTTAATATTTGTTCTTTGTGTTTGATCTTTGTTAATTTGATTAATATGTGTCTTGGGGTGTTTTGCCTTGGGTTTATCCTGTTGGGGACTCTCTGGGTTTCTTGGACTTGGGTGGCTATTTCCTTCCCCATTTTAGGGAAGTTTTCAGCTATTATCTCCTCGAGTATCTTTTCATGGCCTTTCTTTTTGTCTTCTTCTTCTGGGACTCCTATGATTCTAATGTTGGGGCATTTCACATTGTCCCAGAGGTCCCTGAGGTTGTCCTCATTTCTTTTGATTCTTTTTTCTTTTTTCCTCTCTGCTTCATTTATTTCTACCATTTTATCTTCTACCTCACTTATCCTATCTTCTGTCTCCGTTATTCTACTCTTGGTTCCCTCCAGAGTGTTTTTGATCTCATTCATATGCATTATTCATTTTTAATTGACTCCTTTTTATTTCTTCTAAGGTCTTTATTAAACATTTCTTGCATCTTTTCAATCTTTGTCTCCAGGCTATTTATCTGTAACTCCATTTTGTTTTCAAGATTTTGGATCATTTTTATTATCATTATTCTAAATTCTTTTTCAGGTAGATTCCCTATCTCCTCCTCTTTTGTTTGACTTGGTGGGCATTTTTCATGTTCCTTTACCTGTTGGGTATTTCTCTGCCTTTTCATCTTGTTTAGATTGCTGTGTCTGGAGTGGGCTTTCTGTATTCTGGAGGCCTGTGGTTCCTTTTTATTGTGGAGGTTTCACCCAGTGGGTGGGGTTGGACGATTGGCTTGTCAAGGTTTTCTGGTTAGGGAAGCTTGCATCGGTGTTCTGGTGCGTGGAACTTGATTTCTTCTCTCTGGAGAGCAATGGAGTGCCCAGTAATGAGTTTTGAGATGGGTCTATGTGTTAGGTGTGACCTTGGGCAGCCTGTATGTTGACGTTCAGGGCTATGTTCCTGCGTTGCTGGAGAATTTGCGTGGTATGTTTTGCTCTAAACCTTATTGGCTCTTGGGTGGTGGTTGGTTTCAGTGTAGGTATGGAGGCTTTTGGACGGTCTCTTATTACTTAAAGTTCCATGTAGTCAGGAGTTTTCTGGTGTTCTCAGGTTTTGGGCTTAAGTCTCCTGCCTCTGGATTTCAATTTTATTCTTCCAGTAGTCTCATGACTTCTCCAACTATACAGCATTGATAATAAAACTTCTAGGTTAATGGCGAAAAGATTCTCCCCCGTTAGGGACACCCAGAGAGGTTCACAGAGTTACATGAAGAAGAGGAGAGGGAGGAGGGAGATAGAGATGAGCAGGAGGAGAAAAAGGGGGACTCAAGAGGAGAGAGACAGATCTACGCAGTTGTCTGTTCCCAGAGTGTTCTCCGTAACCCAGACACCCACAAAGATTCACAGAATTGGATTGGGAAGAGAAGGGGAAAGGAGGAAATAGAGGTGTTCTGAGATAGAAAACAGAGAGTCAAGATTGGGAGAGAATAATCAACACACTCCTGAATAAAAATGGGAACTGAATATTGGATTCTTAAATGTTCACAATTTATATCATATACTGAAAAACAAAAATTAAAAATCTAGAGTAGAGGTTAGACTCTTAAAAATACTATATTAAAAACAAAAACCAAAACACACAAAAAAAATTTAGAAATATATATGAAGCTCAGTTTAAAAATAGGGCTTCTCTTCTATTTTTTTTGTAAGGTTATAGTGTATTGAAAATGAAAATTAAGGAGTAGTAGAGGAGTAATAGAGGACTTTAAAAAGAAATAAGAGAAAAAGAAAAATAGAAAATATAAGAGAAAAAGGAAGAAGAAAAAGAAAAAAAATTTTCCCTAATTAAAAAAATTGTAAAAATCTATGAAAATGAAAGTTAAGGAGTAATGGGGGCGTAGTAGGGAATTTTAAAAGAAAATAAAAGAGAAAAAATAAAAAAAAAATTAAAAAAAATTTTTTTTCCTTACTTAAAAAAAAAAAAAGTAAAAATATATCTAGGAATTTCTTTGGAGCTGTTGCAGTCAGTGTGGGTTCTGCTCAGTTTCAGATAGCTCCTCATTCCAGCTTGCACTTCTCGGTACCTACAGGCCCCTTCCAGTGTAGTTGGTGTTTTCTACAGGGATTTTAATCTGTTGCACCAGTCCCTTCTGAAGCGGTTCCCTTTGTTTATTTGGCATCTGTTTGCCGGTCTCTTCAGTGCCTCCTTTCCGCCCTGACACAGGTGGGCGGAGGTGGTCTCTTATTCAGGTAGCGAGTTCTGTCGCGCAGCGGGGAGGGGCTGGCGCTGCTTTCTCCGTCTGCGCTGCTAGGGCTCCCGGCTGCACTATATGGAGTGTGCCCTGCGCTGCGCGCGGTTCCAGCCCTCGGGTGTTCCACAAAAGCGCAGAACACAAAGCTGCACCTGCTTTTTGTGTCTTCCCCGTCAGAGCGGTTCAGGCAGCCAGGGGCTTGACGGGTGCACTGTCCCCAGGTGCGGCGCGCCTACTCCCTTCTGCAGGCCCAGCCTCAGTTTCCGCCGGTGCCAGTCAGGTGTGTGCGCCTTCTGCCCTCCGCGTCCCCAGCCCCAGCCCCCGCCCGCACCGGTCGGGTGCCTGCGCCCTCTGTTTCACCGCGACCCTCCCGGCGGACACCGACAATCCAGAATCTCAGGAGGTCTTTGATTAGAAACTGGAGGTCTGTTTGCAGTGCGGTAGGGGATGCGATCCTTGGGGCCGAGCCTGCCCCTTTCCCCTCCCCACTGCCTCTAGCCTCCAGCGGGGCTGGGCCGGTCCGAAGCCTGCGAGCTCTTCTCTGGACTTGCTTGGTCCCTTTGTTCTGCACACGGCTGGCAGTGTGTTCGGGTCGGTTAATTTTCTCTCTCTCTTTTGCTATCCCACAGTTTCAGTTGGTAACTCACAAAAGCTCCTTCCGATTGTCCTCAGGGCACTCAGGCCCGGTCCTTACCCTAAGCAATGCCGCCCGCTCCTCTCCGTTCCGCCCCCACTTGCTGGTAGCAGATGCGGGCATCTGGGGTCCTTTTCTGCTGGGAGTTGCTTTTAGTCTCGTAATCTGTGGGTTATATTTATTGTTCCCCTCCCAGTCAGGTTGCCCTCAGAGATTCAAACACTTCCCCCAGACCCGCCAGTGTCTGGAAACTTCCTCTATTAAGACTCCCTTCCCGGGATGGATCTCCGTCCTTAGCTCTTTTGTCTCTCTTTTTATCTTTTATATTTTGTCCTACCTCCTTTAGAAGACAATGGGTTGCTTTTCTGGGCGCCTGATGATCTCAGCTAGTGATCAGAAGTTGTTTTGTGAAGTTTGCTCTGTGTTCAGTTATTCTTTTAATGAATTTGTAGGAGAGAAAGTGGTCTCCCCGTCCTATTCCTCCACCATCTTGGCTCCTCCACCCTGATGTGATTTAAAAAGTGATGTCAGAGTTGGTCCATAAAGAAGGCTGAGCATAGAAAAATCAATGATTTTGGATTGTGGTGCTGGAGATCAGTCTTGAGAGTCCCTGGGAGAGCAAGGATATCAAACAGTCAATCCAAAAGGAGACCAACCATGAATATTCACAGTGAAACTGATGCTGAAACTGAGTCTGTGTGGGGTAAACCGCTTAGATAAATTCAACTGACAACTTCTGCAGAAGAATTGACTTTTATGTTAACAAGGTTAAACTTCTACTATGTTGTGACATGCTGTACTGTTGCCATATGAGACTGTAACTTTTCTGTTAAGATCACCACAGAAACGGAAAATAGGTTTACATTCACCTGACTTGCATAAAATGTTAATAGACCCCAAGGCCAGAAGATAATGTACAAGAATCTCATAAACAAAAATGTATGCAGAATACACCCTGGTTTCGTGAAGGACAAGCTGATGTCATGTTAAACTATCTTCCTCTTAGAAATGTATGAATTTAGGGTATAAAAGCTACAGTAAAAAATAAAGCATGGCCAGACTCTGCTGCACACCCCCAGTCTGGTCACTCTCTCTCTCTTTCTCTCTCTGTCTCTCGCTGAGACCCTTCATCCTGAGGTTACCCCTGGATCCTGCTGGGGCTGGACCCTGGCAACATAGTTTCTATCCAGTGTGAATATTCTCAAGAAGCCTAAGGTGTAAACACCTGACAAAAGCCTGGACACACTGATTGCATTCGGATGGTCTCTCCAGTCCATCACCTGATGTATTTTGAGTCATAATGCCACCTGAAGGATTTGCCACACTCTTACATTTGTGTCTCTGCATTATGAATTCTCTGCTGATGGGAAAGGTGAGACCTGTTATTGAAGCCCTGGCCACACACAGTATATTTACATGATTTCCTTCAATCTTAATGTTAAGATTGGAGGGACAGACTGTGCTATAAATGTATGGATTCTCATCAGTATGAATTTTCTCATGTTTTGTAAATAACTGAATGCCTTCCAAAAGACTTACCACACACACTATGTGGGTAAGATTTCCATTCAGAATTAACTACATGATGGTTAGTTACGTCTGAACACAGAACCAAAGCTTTGCCCCACCTACCACATCCCTGCGGTTTCCTCTAGTTTGACTTTTCTGAGGGTCAAAAAGTTGATATATTTTATGACTGAAGGGTTTGTCATATAAATTCCATTTATGTGGCTTCCCTCCTCTATGAGCTGCCCAACGGTCAGTTGAGGCTGAACATGCACTAGAAGCTTTACCAGATTTCTTTCATTGGTATGGTTTCTATACAGTATGAATTCTTTGATTAATTATAAGGCCTGAACTCTGACTAAAGGCTTTGCTACACTCATTACATCTGCACTGAAAAGTTTCTCATCATTGCTGTCTTTGTAACATTTTTCTCCACTATGAATTATCTGATTTCTTAGATGGTCATTTCAAGCACTGCCCACATACGTGACATTTCTATGCTCTCTATCCTGTATGAACTGCACAATGGTGAGGCTAGCTGTGCAGTAAAACGTTTGTCAGAATGGTTACGTTTGTAAGGTTTCTCTCCAGTATGAATTCTCCAACGAACTACAAGGTTTGCGTTTAAAGGCCTTGCCACTGAGATCACATTTACATGGTTTCTCTCCAGTATGAATTCTCTGATGAATTCCAAGCTGTGCGTTTCCAGTAAAGCATCAGCCACACACAACAGATTTACACGGTTTCCCTCCTGTATGAATTCTCTGACGAAATGCAAGGTTTGCCGTTTGACTAAAGGCCTTGCCACATAGCTCATTATTTATATGGTTTCTCTCCAATATGTTTCCATGAACTGCAAAGACCTGGAACTGAAGACTTTGCCACATAAATTACCTTTCTATACTTTTCCTCCTGTATGAACTGCCTGATGGCAATTTAAGGATGACTGTGCACTAAAATGTTTATCTCAATTGTGATATTTATAAGGTTTCTCTCCAGTATGCATTCTCGAATGAATTACAAGTATTGACTTTCGAGTATAGCCACGACCACATATTTCACATGTATATGGTTTCGCTCCAGAATGAAGGGTCTGAAGAACTGTACGCCTTGTTTTTCAACTAAAGGCCTTTCCACACACATCACATTTATATGGTTTCTCTCCAGTATGAACTCTCCGATGAACTACAAGCCTTGCATTTACACTAAAGGCCTTGCCACATACATCACATTTATATGGTTTCTCTCCGGTATGAACTCTCCAATGAATTCCAAGGTGTGACTTTCGAGTAGAGCCACGGCCACATACTTCACATGTATAAGGTTTCTCTCCACTATGAAGGGTCTGATGAACTGTACGCCTTGCTTTGTGACTAAAGGCCTCTCCACACACATCATATCTCTATGGTTTCTCTCTGGTATGAACTCGCCGATGATGTTGAAGCTGTGTATGCTGTTTAAAGCAGTGGCCACAGACATCACATTTATATGGTTTCTCTCCAGGATGATTTCTCTGATGAACTCCAAGGGTCAATTTATCATTAAAAGCCTTACAACATTTGTTACATTTATATGCTTTTCTTCCTGTATGGATTCTTTGATGTCTAGTGAGTTCTGAGTCCTGACGAAAAGTCATGTTACACTTCTTACAACTGTAAGTTTTTTTCTTGTGTGCTTTCTGGTCTGGTCCCAGTTCTGAGGGATGCATAACAGCACTCATGTTTATGAGAATTGCCTTTATGGACACTACGAGTTCTCTGAGGTGGCAAACCTGAGGTGCTACTGTTGATGTTTGCCACAACCTGACTACATTCAGAAACTGTCCCTTCAGATTCAAGTATCTGCAACTGATCTTGAAAGCTTGATCCATGCCTTTCAACAGGCTTATTTCCTGCATCACTTCTACTATCATGATCTCTTCTATTGGTGAGATTTTTGCTGTGGGATATAGAGGTTCCTCTGTCATTTCTTTCATCAACTGTCCACAGACATTCAAAATCATGCATATTTTCCTCTATCTTTCTGAGGAAAATATCTTAGATTTCATGGCTTTTGGCTCTTTGAAACACCACTCTTTGAAAAATTTCTTCTTTACCACTGTTTCCTTTTGCCTGTAGTTTCTTGATCATACATATTTGAGACACATCTACAAAATATAAAAACTGTATGCATTCTATCAATTGAAATTCATAAATAAATTGTTTCATGCTGAATACATGGTATTATACCAAATGCCATATCCATGCTGAACAGAATTACGCATCTTCCCAATCATGATCTTAAAAATATTTGAAACGCTAAACAAATAGAACTGTTTAAAAATGAAAGAGGAAAAAAATAAATAAAAAAATAAAAAATAAAAATGAAAGACCAATCACATGTCATCCAAATTAATTTTAGGGTAGCCTAGCTTCAAAGATACAGTCAGAACATATTCATTTCTTCGAAACTCATGTCAGTTCTCAAAGAAAAGGGTATTTTCGCACCATGACTTCTAACCTCATTCTCCTTGGTAGTAAACACACTGCTGTCCCATAATTGAGGAGAAAATATAGCATATTGTACACACTTTATACATACTTATACATAAGTAAACATAAAGGACAGACACGGCTACATAGGTGACTTGGTAGTAAAGAATTAGCCTGCCAATGCAGGAGACGTAGGATAGGGAGCTTCAACCCCTAGGTGGGGAAGATCCCCTGGAGGAGGAAATGCCACCCACTGAACTATTCTTGCCTGAAAAAAGTTCCATGGATGAGGAGCTTAGCAGGCTACTGTCCATGAGTGCCGGGATCCAGCCTCGGCAGGATCCAGGGGATACCCTCAGGATCCACGGCGTCAGCGAGAGATAGAGAGACAGAGAGAGAGAAGACACGTGAGACCAGCCTTGATAGGGCCAAGTCTATGTTTTACTTTTTGACAACCAGTTTTATACCCTTTCGCAGAACGGTTTCAAGGTACAAGATGCTTACTCATGATTACACAGGATTAGCATTACATCATTTTGATTTTTAGGAAAAGCAGGATTTTTTTGCTTTTTAATTTTATAGTAATTCTTAGCCCATGATCTTCTGGCCTTGGGGCTATTAACATTTTATGCAGGTCAGGTGATTGTAAACCTATTTTCTGTTTTTATGGTGACCTTAACTGAAAGGTAACAGTGTCATAGGGAAATAGTACAGAGTAGAATTATATTCTTGTTAATACAAAAATGAATCTTTCTGCAAAAGTTGTCAGTTGCATTTATCTAAGAAGTTTACCCCATACTGACTCTGCGACTTTGGTGAGGCAGCTTCTGCCTAGCATTCCTGGCTGACAATTAACAACCATCTCATTGTTACCACATTAGGGCTAAGTTCTTATTTCTCTAGATCTTTAACTATATTAACAATGGTTTTTATAACACAACCTTAGCACATTAAAGGCAAAAATACAGCAAGCAAAAACACAACAAGCAAATCACAACCCAATAACCACCTATAGAATAATTTTTCTTATGTTTTCTAATAGGACTCCTTTACCCCTTAAAAGGGCTCTATATCTATTAGGGCTTTTATATAATCAGGTTCCTTATGCTATTTTATGATTAGGATACTATAAGCAATCATGCATATTAGTACCAAGCACATAAATGCATTTGGCTAACAAACTACCAGCAAAAGAGTTTAAATTAAAACACTCCTTTCACCCTGAATAATCTCATAAAATACCACCACCTGGGAAGCTTATTGATTAAAGTTCTAAATTGATTCTTATTTGGGAAGAGATCGGGGAAGGCCTTCCTGCCTGTGTCAGAGAAATTAGGGAGTAGTCCATTGAGGCAGGCATCAGAAAGACAGATATCATCTTTAAGGTGAGAGCCGGGGGCAGCTTTTCGAAATCCCTGAAAACCTGATCTGCTTGCCTGTCAGGCTTTCTCCTCGTGACCTTGTCATGGGTGGGATCTCGTGAGCTGGCCTTTTCGAAAACCCCTGAAAACCTGATCCGCCTTGCCATCAGGTTTTTTCCCTTACGGACTTGTTAGATTCTCAGATGATCTGCAGACTCTTTGGGACGCCATGGACTGTAGCCTGCCAGGCTCCTCTGTCCATGGGATTCTCCAGGCAAGAAAACTGGAGTGGGTGGCCATTCCCTTCTCCTGTTCATGTGTATTTTGGCATCTTTGGGACATTAAAAATGAATCAAATGTATTTCAGTAAGTTTGTTAATATGCTGTTTCCTTTTCACAGCTTCTTTGGTTTGTTTATGCTGTGCCTTCGTTGCCGTGATCAGCTCTCTCTGCTTGTGGCTGCAGTGCATGGAGGTGAGTCTGCAGTGCCCAGGCTTCTCATTGCAGTGGCGTCTCTTTGTCTCCGAAGTCAAGCTCAAGCACTGAGTGACTTGTGAAGGGCGGGGCCAGGCTGAGCGAACACCGACCTGCTTCTTCCTCCCTTTGGTTCCAGAGGTGTCTTGTCAGGGTTAAGGAGTACTTGGTCTCTCACGTCTTGTGTTGCACCATTGATTGCTCATTAGTTTAAGTAACTGTAAACACTTTTAATAAAACTTTAAACTTCTGTGGGATAATCGCAACGAAATGAAAAAAGCTTTTGGCATAACATTTGGAGCCCTGCATGTCCGACGACAGAAGATGAGATGGTTGGATGGCATCACTGACACAATGAGTTTGAGTAAACTCTGGGAGTTTGTGATGTACAGGGAGGCCTGGCGTGCTGCAGTCCATGGGGTCACAAAGAGTCGGACATGACTGAGCGACTGAACCAAACTGTACTTGGAGTCCTGCTGATGAGGCTCAAGTGATTCAGAGCCCTGGGAACTGAAACCTTGTCTGCTGGCCAGGTTGGGGTGGGTGGGGGTTGATGTGGGGTGCTGGTGGGGTGGGGCTAGATGTGGAGTGCTAGCTGAACCCAGGAATATTCCAACAATTAGAATTAATTTAAGCTGTTTAAGTAAACAAGAACTGGCTTTGTGCAGTGATGATAATCTAGAATGTGAAACGCACGACTCTTAGAAAGGGCTACTTCATACAAACACTTCTAAGGAGAAAAATGTCTTGACATCCCACTTCTTCAATGATCAAGCCTATTAGTCACTGTAGTGGCCCAGTGAAAGTGCACCCTGAGGGGAATGCAGGATTAAGAAAAGCAGGCACCATATTGTGCTTTGGACATTCTAGCCTTGGTATTTCAGGAAAGGTCTCTTGGGTTCATCCACCTCTTCAGCAAGTCCAGATAAGTTTGGGGGACTCTCTCCTGGTTTTCGGATCTCCCAGTTATTGGTTGATGACCCCAGTTTTGTTTGGCAGTGTTTTAACATACATAGCACCCAGTTAAAAGACACTGAGTAGAACCTCCCTGGTGGTGCAGGGGTAAATAATCTACCTGCCAATGCACAGGACCCGGGTTTGATCCCTGGTGTGGGAGGATGCCACGTGCCTCACAGCAACTAAGCCCAAGCAACACAAGTACTGAGCCTGTGCCCCAAAGCCTGTGCTCTGCAACAGCAACAGCCCCAGCACTCAGAAGCCTGCACACAAGTAACCAGAAAGTCGCTTCTGCTGCTGCAGCTAGAGAAAGCCCACGAGCAGCAAAGAGGCTCAGCTCAGCCCATAGAACAGACAGACACTGAGTCCTCTGGACTGACCAAAAGAACCTTCAAAACGCCAGTCTCCAACCATACCCCAGCCAAGGCTACGTGGAGAATTCACAGCCTGATTGCTGCAAAAGAGAAAGAAGCCAGCACAATGAAGACTTAATAGCCAAAAATAAATTTTAAAGTTTATTAAAGAGAGAAAAAAACTTTTAATGAGAAATGCATTCTTATTTATAAAAGTTGATGACAAAGGTTCAAAAACTTATATGAGAAAAACTTGTTTACATCATAATATATAATACTTAAGCAAATACTTCAATCTAATAGAATGTCAAGTTACTACATGATCACTTGATGGTGATTAGGCAATTTGCTTCTTGTTGAAAAACTGTAATATATTTTCTGTCATGTCTCTGTTGTCTGTTTCTGAGAGATCTGTCACTTGTGGGCAACAAAGCACATTGTCAAATATAAAGTCTTAAGACACTAGAATTTATTTCCCCCAAAATTATCAACTTGGCACTATTTATAAATATTTCTATGTGTATTATCTGACTGAACTCAAGTCCTAATGGAACTGTCTTTCTTTACATTTACAGGCACCTACTATATTCCCTGTCATTGTCTACGTGCATTTTAATGTTACAAAAGTCTCAAAATAACCCACAGACTTAAGTATTTTTTAGTGTAAGGCAGGAAAGAAATGTAAGTTAAACATTAAATCTGGGTCATAACATGTGGATACAAAAAGTAACGCTAAGGAAAAACTATTGAGAAAAACAAAAGAAATAGGAAGACAGGATTTAAGAGATTAACACTGAAAAATATATATTACCATATGTAAAAGAGCCAGTGGGAGTTTAATGGATGAGCAAGTGCTCTGGGACAATCTGGAGGGATACGGTGGCAAGAGAGGTGGGTTCAGAAGGGAGGGGACATATGTACGCCTATGGCCTATTCATCACGTACAGCAACAACCATCACAATATCGTAAAAAAAAAAAAAATTAACTGATGGTGGGTTAGGCCTAAACACAGTATCAAAGCTTTCCCACACCTAACACATTTGTGTAGTTTTCCTCCAGGTTGAGTTTTCTGAGGGTCAAGAAGCTGATATATTTTACTGCATTCTCTACATGTGTAAGTTTTCATTGCAGTATGGATTCTCAGATGATCTGCAACGTCTCTCCTTGTGACTGAAGGGTTTCCCACAAAAATAACTTTTATGGGGTTCTGTCTAATTCATGCTGAACATGCACTAGAAACTCTGCCACATTCATTTCACTTGCATGTTTTCTATACAGTATGAATTCTCTGAATTATAAGGCCTGAACACTGACTAAAGGCTTTGTCACACTCGACATTTGCACTAAAATGTTTCTCACAACTGTAGTAGCGGCTACGCTGCAGTTGCCGCGCTCGTGCTCCTCACTTGCCGCAGCTTCTCCTGGGCGCACGGGCTTCAGGAGTTGTCCCACGTGGGCTCAGTAGTTGCAGCGTCCAGGCTCTTGGGTGCTGGCTCATAGTCGAGGCACACAGGTGTAGCTGCTCTGTGACATGTGGGATCTTCCCTGACCAACGATCGAACCCGGGTCTCCTGCATTGGCAGGTGTAGAATCCAGCTCTTTTTTCAGCCAAGGAGTGAGGACATTATAAACCAACAGAAAAATACTTCTCAATGAATTTACCATCTGCCTCCTTTTGAATGCACAGGGAACAGTATAACATACGTTACAATATGCAGCCGGGATCTAGTTCTGCCTGGG
This sequence comes from Cervus canadensis, assembly GCF_019320065.1. Lineage (NCBI taxonomy): Eukaryota > Metazoa > Chordata > Mammalia > Artiodactyla > Cervidae > Cervus > Cervus canadensis. The sequence continues at coordinate 8,713,330 of NC_057403.1, read as the reverse complement.
TCCAGCCCCAGCGGGTCCACGAGTACCCAAGGGATGAGTGGCATCAGCGAGGAAGGAGACGGACACACAAGGAGGGTTGCATGGACGAAAAGGCTCTTTATTTTTAGGACAGCTCAATTTTATAGAATAAACATTATCTCCTCCCTTAAGTCACCTCATATTACATCAGATATTGGTTTCGTGCTTCCGTCAATATTTTTTCTTCCCCATGTTTTCCCCATGTGCATTCATCTGGAACATTCCCAATTACAGGGTTTTTTCCTTGAATGCCCCGTACATTAGTCTTCTTGCCTCAATGGCCTAACATTTTCATTCTGCCAAAAACAATGTTCCATAAAATCTAAATATAATATAAATTCTTTGGACAATAACACAATACATGGGAAGGGTTATAAAAAAACATGTCTGACATTTCTGAGAATAGTACCATGTGAAAACCCTGATATTTTTCTTTACCTGAGACCACAAAACCTCAGTCTACAATATTTAATTATGAAGCAAGAAAACACCTCTATTAATATGAGGTACTGGCAGTGTGGCTGGTTAATATAAATCTTCTATTAAAATCCTATGTTACACATTTTCTAATTCTACAAAAATACCCATAATATTCTATGCTTATTAAGGGAATGGAAACAGTGGACAAATAGAAGCACTGAAATAGCAACAATGAAAATCCTCTTGACCAAAGAACATTAATCTATGGTACATCTACTTCTGAATTTCAATGCCTCTACTCTTTTTTAATCTAGAACATTATCATCTTCTAAGCAAGCAGCCAATCTATGCCTGTGGCCTTTTCCTTTTTGACTTGGTACAATGTGTATGGCCGTGTCTTGGCTGGAGCAGTCATGAGCATTTCTGATGCCCGCCCAAGCGTGACGCCACTTGCGTGGTGGATGGTCTGCCACAAACCTGAACAGGCCTTTCATTCCTGGTTAGTCATAAGGTTCCCCATGCTGAGGAGGCAGAGTAGGCCTCGGCCTTAGGGGATCCTTCTTAATAGGCTTGGACTTTTCCAGGGAGGCCTGATCACTATATGTTACATTCCCAAGAATTAATAGAAAACCCAACAACAGTAAGACAGAAAGAGAAAGGGGACATATTGGGCCCCCGGGGCAACCCCGAGGGGAAGGGCTGCCTTGCAGGTTCCTCTCTCATCCCGTGACCTTGTCATGGCGTGGGCGCGTCCCGGCGGCTCCCGACATAGTTTCTATCTAAGAACTACTGAACCAAGAACACAGGGCTAGAAAACAGGCAACTGGATATTTCAAAGTTTGAAATCAGCTTTATAAATGCTCAAGCTGTGGAGAAATTCTTTGTGTATCACACACTGGCAGGTCACCAGAAGGAAAGACAAGTTTAAACTCCTGATGCCAATCACGAAGTTTTACATGTGTGAGTCAACAAGGTTTTGAGCTTAGTCAAGAAAAACAGAGGACTTCCCTGGTGGCTCAGACGGTAAAGCATCTGCTTACAACTCAGGAGACCTGGGTTCGATCCCTGGGTGAGGAAGATCCTCTGGAGAAGGAAATGGCAACCCTCTCCAGTACTCTTGCCTGGAAAAACAGGGGATCTCAAAAGGTACAGAGGGAACATGCAGAGGTACCCCAGGGCAGATCCCCACTTCAGAGGGAAGTGATCCTCACCCACAGACAGCAGGTTCCTGAGGGTCTCTACCATCATGTCCTTCTACAAGGTCCTCTGGGCAGGGTCCAGGCATTCCCACTCCTCAGGAGTGAAATCTGTGAACACATCCTTGAAGGTCAACTGAAATGAAATGAAAACACATTTCACCAGTGGGCCCTGAGGAGGATTCTTAGTTTCACACAAAATGAGAAGAGGTGAGGGGGTAAAGCTCAATTCAGTTGAAGTAATATTCTGATAGATCCATTAAAAGCTGCTTGAAGCAAACTGTTGGTCTCTAATCGAATTTCTAATTTCCTCTTTTTTCTAAGATTATGATCTCCTGCAATCAACATGAATTTGTCACGTATGTGGACAATACATGAAAAATACACAAATTAAAACCAACTCTGAGTTGTCTATGCAGCAGTGTTACATTCAACACACTGAGTGACATAATGTCAATATCTAGTTGAGTTACAGCAAGACTGGTGTCTCCAGAGACGATAAAGTCCACAGTGACTTTAAAAGAACACACATAGTGATGATGACGACATCATCACATTGACGACAGGTGTTTCAGCACGTCCTACACACTAAGCATTACTCTAAAGATGTCACACAGATGAACTTGTCATCAACATAACAGCACGTTAGAGAAAGATCTGACTCCACCTTACTGGGGAGAAAACTCTGTCACTCTAAGAAATCACACAGATCAAACAGTTAAGAAATGAGGCAACAGCACCGGAGCTCAGGTGGTTGGGAGAGACAACTGAACCTAAAGAATCAAGAAGTTAACTACCAGAGAAGGAAAGAGCATCCACAGAGAGTTCCCTGAGAATACCTGAAACAAGTTCAAGGAAGCTGAAATACAAAAGAAGAGCATAAATGGTGACGATACAGGGTCATACCCTCTCCCATCAGAACCCACACAATGTCAATAGTCTTACTACAATTTACATCACTCATGTGATGATGCACAAAAAACTTAACGCCATGAAATACATTTAAGATAACAACTGAAACTGCTACAAACCAAACACCATTATTTATGAGATGATGTTTTTGAAATAAAACCATGGAGCTACATATCCATGCATTCATGCATGCATGTGGAAACACACAATTGCTTGAAACTAGAGGAGTTATCTTTTTTTCTTTCATTTTATCAAAATTCATTCAGCGTCACCATTGCGCCTCAAACTTGAAATACAGCAGTGAACATGACGGAGCTTACAATCTAGCAGCCAGCCAGCCAATTCATCCACAATTTTAATGTTATTATCAAAATAAGTGCTCTGACACAAGCCCGGTGCTAACACAAGATTAAACAGAAAGTCTTAAACTACATTGAGAAATCACACAAGGTCTGTGTGAGGAAGAAACACTTAGGATTGGCAAGGTGGGAAACGGGAAGACTGTTGCAAGCAGAGAGAACAGCCTGAGTGCCAGCTCTGAGGCAGGAAGACATTTACTGAACAGAAAGTCAGCCACTGAGGGGAACACAGGAAATGTAAATGGGGTGATTCCAGGCAGAAGCTAATTTATGCAAGAGCTATGGATTTAGGACTTTATTCCAAAAACTACTGGAAGTCACTGAAGAATCTGCAAGAGGAAAGTTAGATGGTTAGATTTGCTTTTCAGAGCTCAATCTGCTGTGTGTGAGAGTTGTGTTTACCTGCTTACTCATGCCAGACTCTTTGCAACCCCGCTGACAGCAGCCCACCAGCTCCTCTATCCATGGAATTCTCCAGGCAAGAATGTTGGAGTGCATTCCCATTCTATTCTTTCATTTTACTTCTTCATTCAGTACCTTTGTCAACAAAGTAAGCTTTTTCAAAGCTTACTTATTTTGCTTATGTTGGGTCTTCGTTGCTGTGAGTGGGCTTTCTCTAGTTGCAGCTGCAGTGTCCAGGCTTCTCACTGCAGTGGCTTCTCTTGTTTTGGAGCACAGGCTCTAGACAGTGCGGGCTTCCATACTTATGGCTCTCAGGCTCTAGATCACAGGGTCAGTAGTAGTGGTCCATGGGCTTAGCTGCTCTGAGGCATCTTTCCGGACCTGGGATGGAACCCATACACCGTACATGGGCAGGCACATTCTTGGTCAGTGTACTTACTACCAGTGAACTTCTCAACATTATCTTATTCTAGTTCAAGAAAAATAAAAAGTAATACAAGCAGAAAATAACATACAGAAGATTTCTTCCAATCCCTATAAAATACCTGTATTTAAAAATATGTGGAAAAAATAAATAAATAAAAAAATGTGGGCCTCCCTATGGATAAGTGGTAAAGAATCCACTGGCAATGCAAGAGATGTGGGTTGTTGCCTGGTCTGAGATCCCACATGCTGAGGGGCAACTAAGCCCTTGAGTCTCAATTCCTAAGCCAGAGCTCTAGAGCCCAGGTGGTGAAACTTTTAGGGGAAGCATGCTGATTGAAACCGCCCACCCTGGCCAGGCACCATAGTAACTATTTGCATGAGTTCTTTTATGACAGGCGATCCTGATACGGAATACGGAGCTAATAAGCCACCACCAACCTCAAGAGTTCGGGAAAGGTCAAAAGGAGACATCAAGTGTCCATCCACTTCCCAGAATCCCTCTCGCTAGCATCCATCTTGGCTGAGCGATGCATGGGCCACCAGGAAAGACTCTGAATTAGAATGATCGGCCAAAGACCACCCGGAAACTACTCTCATCCCCATAAAACCCAAGACTGCAAGCCACGCAGCAGGGCAGTTCTCCTGGGTTCCCTGACCCTCCTGCTCTCCACCCGGGTGCCCTTTCCTATAAAATCTCTTGCTTTGTGAGCACATGTGTCTCCTCGGACAATTCATTTCCAAGTGTTAGACAAGAGCCCAGTTTCAGGCCCTGGAAGGGGTCCCCCTTCCTGCAACAAAAGTACTGAAACCGGCACGCTCGAGACCCAGTGCTGCAAGACAAGGGAAGCCACTGCAGTGAGAAGTGTGCACACCGCAACCAGAGAGTGGCCACCACTCACCAAAGCCAGGGAAAGGACACTGAAGCAATGCAGATACAGTCAGGAAATAAATCTATTTTAAAAATCATAATGTGATTTTTATCAATTTTAGGTGTGTACTTGTTAACAAAATCCAAAATTTATTACTTTATTCCATTAAGAAAATACTGAATCAATGAGAGGGTAACAGGCAGGAAGGCCAGGGGTCTCCAAATGGAGGAAGTAGGCTGCAAGTGTCAGACATTTTTATCTCTTTTAAACCACAGGAGGAAACAAACTAGGGATATTCTTTTCCCCTTCTCTATACAAATTTAAAAGGTGCTTTCTCTTAAAATACTGTGTTGCCATAACGACACCTTGTTTCACCTGAAGCTAACTATTCTCTAACATTGAGTTAACCAATGCATTTTTCTTATGGAAATATTTGTCTTAAGCTATGTTAATGTACTATGCATTTACCCCAGACTCCGCCTAATGGCTCAGAATCTACTTGACAAACAAGTATGTTACACTCAGATATTGTTCCCCTAATCTACGTAAATAAAACTATTTGTATGGTAATCTGCCCTTCTACAAGATTCAAGTCAAGATTTATGGCCTGGGATGAATCATCTAGTGTCAAGATTATCCCAAAGTGCATCTTATGGATGAGGGGCCTTGTGCCATTCTGAGCTTTAAGACCTTCCTTTCTTTCATTAACAGACTGCTAGTGACTATATGGAGAAGGAAATGGCAACCCACTCCAGTATTCTTGCCTGGAAAATCCCATGGACTGAGAATCCAGGTATGCTACAGTCCATAGGGTCGCAAAGAGTCGGACACAACTGAGCGACTTCACTTCACTTCAGTGACTATGTAACATCCAGCTGAAGACTAGGAGGCGGATACTCTTTCTGCCCACTCCTGATGTCTATGTCAGAAGCTTTCTCTATCTCCTTTACACTTTAATAAAACTTTATAACACGAAAGCTCTGAGTGATCTTTTCATTCACCAACAACCTTTCATCAAGATTAGTAAAGTTGGAGAATTCCCTCATGCGCCAGTGGATAAGATCCCTCACTTCCACTGCAGGGTTTCAGATTCAATCCCTATTCAATGAACTAAGACCCTGGAAGCTGCATCATGAGGTCAAAAAAGAAAGAAAAAAAATTAGTAAACCTGATTTTACAGTTTAAATTAGCCGGTATAACAAAACTCTCCCTAGCCCTGACATCTCTTTCTGAACACTCCATTCCATTCCCAAACACTGAAGTTTTCAAGGAGGTGCTCATTTAGTTCTAAATGTTCAATAAAAAGTCAGAACTGATTTCCACCCATGGATCTCAGGTGTCGGGGGCATTCCCTCCTCCACCTCTCTGGCTGTCCGTAAACGGGCGAGTCCACCACCATCTCTCCTCCAGTGCCCTTCTGCCCACACAGGGCACCATGGGTTGGTCTGGGTACCTGTGGGCCTTGTGGTCCACCATGACCAGCTTGGCCTGCAAAGGCTGACCTCCCCTCTGGTGGTCTCTGTGTGGACAAAGCTAAAACCATCATTTCAGCCGTTTGTGTATTTCTCTGGGAGCATTCAGCCTTTTCAACCATGTCCCTATTATGAAAACTGAATGAGCCAGCTGGCGGAAATTGCTCATAGGGGTCTGAGGAACAGCAGTTGCTGTTTGAATCTCGTTCCTGATGTCTGTGGCAGGGTAGGCTATGAAATGCATAGCCAAAAGGGCCTGTCCCTCGAGGGGGAAGGCATCCACACTCATATATATATTGTCTATGCTGTGTCTTTGTTGCTGTGTGGGCTTTTCTCAGCATGGGCTTCTCACTGCAGTGGCTTCTCTTGTTTCAGAGCACCGGCTCTAGGGCCTGGGCTTCGGTAGTTTCAGCTCCCGGGCTTAACTGCTCCATGACACATGGGATCTCCCTGGATCAGGGATGGAGTCCATGTACCCTGCATGGCACGTGGATTCTTTCCCAGTGAGCCACCAGAAAAGCCCCTGCTATGTTTTTTAAAAGCTTCTATCAGCCTCTCTTGAAATGCTTTACGATCTTCCTCTCACCCCTGTTGTACTACCTGCACTTCTTCATAACTGACAGATTTTACTCTAAGTGTCTTCATAACCTCTGTTAATCAACCATGTAGTCTCGGGTCTGCCTCAGGCACAGCGGCGGTGCCCCCTGCCCGCCGTGTGGCCCTCTTGGGCTCGGGCTGCCACTGGGTCAGCACAGACCCTAGCTGCCTGTGGGAGAGTAGTCTGCAAATCTCTCTTTGGATGAGATCAAAAGATCCCATTAACTGGGTAAACTCGGTCCTGGAAAGTTCAGTTCTCAGAAAAATGTATCCATCTATCTTCTGCTGACTTAGATGGACAAGGAGAAAGGTGGAGAAAGAGGGACATGGAGAAAGATGGACATGAAGAAAGCTGCTTCTCACAGAGGCGGAACCATGGGGCAGTTGGTCAGTAACTTACACGCTGCAGGTGCTGTCTGGGCTGAGATTTGGCCCCTTGGGTACATCAGGGTACAGAGAAGCAGCTCCTGAATATAGTGGGCAGTCTCCTCACCCTTGGGTGCCCTTGACTCTGGGCTAGTGGCCTTGGCTGGAGCAGCGGCTGAGACAGGCTTTGCCGCTCACATCCCTCGAGCACTAGTTAGCTATCCAGAAGTCACGGTCCTGTGTCGCATTTCACTGTGCAGTTTAGTCAGGATTTGTGCTTACAGCTTTAGATGCTGTCCCTTCCGTGTAGTCTCTCAGCCAGGTGTGAGTGGCTGAGAAACTGTCCCAGTGGAATAGTACAGAGTGTGTGTCCAGTGCCATTGACAGGGAGCTTTCAGGAGCTAGTCTAGATGCAAATTGGAAGTAAAGGGTCAGGGGAGGAGGGTAAATCCTGGAAGTTGATTCCCTTCAGTATCCTTGTGCAGGATGCTGAGAATACCTGATAAGAGGCATTCATCCAGGGTGGACACGGTCCTTTAAATGATGTGTTTTGTTTTTTTTTTCTAGAACATATAGTCCCCTGGTTATAAATTATGGGCATCTGATCTGCATGCAAAGATAGATTACACTGCTGAGCTTCAGACCCAAGCCTAGAATATCTTCCTAACAACTCAATTAAGCTTTACAAAAATATGACAAAAGCGCTATTTAAAAAGTGAATTTTAGACAGTAGATACTGATCTCAGCCAAACTAAAATTTAATATCTATTAAAACATTATTCCTTTCTTCTTAAATCACCCTAATTTGTCCCGAATGTAGCCAAGATAAGATTAATTAGTTTGTAAAATGAGTCTGGTTAATTGACAACATAGGCTTGTAAAATTTGTCCAGGAAAGTGCATGTCTTGATCACTAAAAATTGTACAAAGCATACCCCAAGTGAAAACCAGATTTTAAAAACAAGTATTTATTTAATTCAGCTGTGCTGGGTCTGCACTGCTGCTCGGACTTTCTCTATTTGCTGCAGGCAGGGGCTACTGTTTGCTGAGGTGCCCTGGCTTCTCACTGCGGTGGCTTCTCTTTTGCAGAGCACGGGCTCTAGGGCGCACGGGCTTCAGTAGTCCTGGCTCCTGGGCTCTAGAGCACAGGCTCAGTAGTTGGGTCGCAGGGGCTTACTTGCTCCACAGCATGTGGGATCTGCTCAGATCAGGGGTTGAACCCACGTCTCCTGCATTGGTAAGGGGATTCTTTACTGCCGAGCCTCCAGGAAACCCCATGAGTTAATCTTCTTGCTGACAAAATTTACAACAAATATACTTACTGACACTGAGTAAACCTGGGTACCATAAAGACGGTGTGCTTAATAGTGATGTTTCACACCGAGGAAGCCAGATCTGAAAGACACGTGCACCCCAGTGGTCCTCACAGCACTGTTTATAATAGCCAGGACATGGAAGCAACCTAGATGCCCATCAGCAGACGAATGGATGAGGAAGCTATGCTACATATACACAGTGGAATATTACTCAGCCATTAAAAAGAATACATATGAATCAGTTCTAATGAGATGGATGAAACTGGAGCCATTATACAGAGTGAAGTAAGCCATAAACATAAACAACAATACAGAATACTAACTGATACGTGTGGAATTTTAAAAGATGGTAGCGATAACCATATATGCAGGACCGAAAAAGAGACACAGAGGTATAGAACAGACTTTTGGACTCTGTGGGAGAAGGTGAGGGTGGGATGATCTGAGAGAATAGCATTGAAACATGTATATTATCAAGTGTGAAACAGATCACCCGCCCAGGTTGGATGCATGAGACAAGTGCTCAAGGCTGGTGCACTGGGAAGACCCAGAGGGATGGGATGGGGAGGGAGGTGGGAGGGGGCATCAGGATGGGGAACACATGTAAATCCATGGCTGATTCAGGTCAATGTATGGCAAAAACCACTACAATACTGTAAAGTAATTAGCCTCCAACTAATAAAAATAAATGAAAAAAAAGTGATGTGTTTAAATGACATGTCTCTATTAAATAACAAGCAAACAACAAACTTTAATGCCAGATGTTAATTTAATACTAAATGTTTCTTGAGTCATACAAATCTGAAATCCATTTAGCTTAGTTTCTGTTATATTTAGAAATGTTTACTTTGTAAGCACTTTTTAAAAAGGCAGTTAAATAGAGCTCACCTACAAATTAACCTGAGCAATACATATATCGCAATAGAGATCTCATAGTTTCATTTTAAAGCTTAGTCATAAAACAAGCATTGCAATGCAAAACTCACCAGCTTAGAGATCTTTGAGGACTTCCCTGGTGGTCCAGTAACTAAGACTCCATGCTTCCAATACAGGGGGCCCAGGTTTCCTTCCGGGACAGGAAACTAAATCCCACTTGCCACAACTAAGAGTCAGTGAAGCCAAATAAATCAGGGTTAGACTTAGAACATAGCAGAAAAGTCCCCAAATTAAGAAGGTAGATTGTCAGATCCTGTGAGCAGCACTCAGACAGTAAAATTTCTTCCTTCTCACATACCACCTACCCTGTCTCCTGCGCTAGCAACAAGATCCTCTCTGTGTCTCTAGACATCTATACCATCTCTCTATGGCAGCCTGTGCTGACTGAAAAAAAAAAGACAGGACACTTGTGAGGCTTACAAGCAGAGGGGGAGAGGGTGCTGCCCAGAGTAATTAGTGGGCTACAGTTTTATAATAAAAGGAGAAGTGGGGAGGGGGAGAGTGTCCTTATCTGTCTCTTCTGCTTCCTCTTCTTGAGTTGTTGTTCCATTGCTCAAGTTGTGTCCGACTCTTTGCGACCCCATGGACTGCAGCACACCAGGCTTCCCTGTCCTTCACCATCTCCCAGAGCTTGCTCAAACTCATGTCCATTAAGTCAGTGATGCCATCCAACCATCTCATCCTCTGCCCCCTTCTCCTCCTGCCTTCAATCTTTCCCAGCATCAGGGTCTTTTCTGATGAGTCAGTTCTTTGCGTCAGGTGGCCAAAATATTGAAGTTTCAGCTTCAGTCCTTCCAATGAATATTCCAGGTTGATCTGCTTTAAGATTGACTGGTTTGGTCTCCTTGCTGTCCTAGGGACTCTCAAGAGTCTTCTCTAACACCATCACTCAAAAGCATCAATTCTTCAAGACTCAGCCTTCTTTATGGCCCAACTCTCACATCCATACATGACCACTGGAAAAACCATAGCTTTGACTAGACGGACCTTTGTGGGCAAAGTAATGTCTCTGCTTTTTAATATGCTGTCTACGTTGGTCATAGTTTTTCTTCCAAGGAGCAAGTGTCTTTTAATTTCATGGCTGCAGTCACCTTCTGCAGTGATTCTGGAGCCTAAGAAAATAAAGTCTCTCACAGTTTCCATTGTTTCCCCATCTATTTGCCATGAAGTGATGGGACCGGATGCCATGATCTTAGTTTTTGAATGCTGAATTTTTTTTTTCAATGTTGAATTTTAAGCCAGCTTTTTACTCCCCTCTTTCACTTCAGTTTCTCTCCACTTTCTGCCTTAAGGGTGGTGTCACTTATTGATGTTTCTTCCAGCAATCTTGATTCCAGCTTGTGCTTCATCCAGCCTGGTATTTTGCATGATGTACTCTGAAGCTAGGAAAAATAAGCAGAGTGACAATATACAGCCTTGACATACTCCTTTGTACTCCTTTCTCAATTTGGAACCAGTCCATTGTTCCATGTTTCATTCTAACTGTTGCTTCTTGACCTGCCTACAGCTTTCTTGGGAAGCAGGTAAGGTGGTCTGGTATGCCCATCTCTTTAAGAATTTTCCAAAATTTGTTGTGATCCACACAGTAAAAGGCTTTAGTGTAGTCAGTGATGCAGAAGTAGATGTTTTTCTGACATTCTCTTGCTTTTTGGATGTTAGCAATTTGATCTCTGGCTCCTCTGCCTTTTCTAAATCCAGCTTGTATGTCTGGAAGTTCTTGGTTCATGCACTGTTGAAGCCTAGCTTGGAGAATTTTGAGCATTACTTTGCTAGCACCAACACTATGAAAAGGCAGAAAGATATGACACTGAAAGATGAACTCCCCAGGTTGGTAGATGCTCAGTGTGTTACTGGAAGAGAGCAGAGAAATACCTCCAAAGGTGTGAAGAGGCCGAGCCAAAGCAAAAACAATGCCCAGTTATGGATGTCTCTGGGGGTGGAAGTAAAGTCCGATGCTGTAAAGAACAGTATTGTGTAGGAACCTGGAATGTTAGGTCCATGAATCAAGGTAGATTGGAAGTGGTCAAACAGGAGATGGCAAGAGTGAATATCAACTTTCTAGGAATCAGTGACCTAAAATGGACCAGAATGGGTGAATTTAATTCAGATGAGCATCATATTTACTACTGTGGGCAAGAATCCCTTAGAAGAAATGGAGTAGCTATCATAGTCAACAAAAGAGTCCAAAATGCACTACTTGGACGCAATCTCAAAAATGACACAATGATCTCTGCTCGTTTCCAAGGCAAACCATTCAATATCACAGTAATGCAAGTCTATGCCCCAAGCACTAATGCCAAAGAAGCTGAAGTTGAACATTTCTCTGAAGACCTACAGATTTCAAAGAACTAACACCAAAAAAAATGTCCTTTTCATCATAGGGGACTGGAATGCCAAACTAGGAAGTCAAGAGATACCTGGAGTAACAGGCAAGTCTGGCCTTGGAGTACAGATTGAAGAAGGCAACAAACAGTTGCCAACTAACAGAACAAAGCTAACATTTTGTTAAGAGAACACACTGGTCATAGCAAACACCTTTCAGCTACAAGTGGGATTTACCAAAAGCAATGCCAGTGACTGAACAACAAAGGCATTTGCCATCTGCCTCTACGGAGACTGAACCCATGCTGCTATAGCTGTTGACCTTCATGGTGTGAGGCACTCCATGCTCCAGGGAATCCGGTGAGACAGGTCTTTAGATAGTTGTTTTTTTCTTTTTCCTAATGTTTCTAGCAACAGATTTTATGGTCTCAATCATTGCATCTCCTCCTATCTAGAGAAACACTAAATCCTTTTATGGTGACACCATATCCTCATGGCTGACAAAAAACCTTTTGTACAATAAGTGCTTCATGTTATCGAACTTCCCATTCACCAAAACCTTCTATACTGACCTTCCCCACTGCCGCTTTGAAGCAGTCTCTCAGAGCTATCTGAGATGCCGCCTCCTGGGCTACAGTCCTCATTTTGCCCTCATTTTGTTTGGTGCCATCCTAAAATGTTCTCTCTAAGAAAGCAAAGGTTTTAGAAATTATCACTGGTATCTATGCTCACCAATCTAAAAAATGCTAATATAAAAGTCAGTTCTTGGCAGTCAAGGTGTCCTCCCGGGGGAGGCAGCATGGCTCAAGCATTCGTGAACAGCAACATCCAGTCTGGGAAGGTGGTTGTGTTCATCAAGCCCACCTGCCCCTACAGCAGAGGGACTCAGGAGCTCCTCAGCCAACTGCCCTTCAAACAAGGGCGTTCGGAATTTGTCAACATCACAGCCAACGGCGACACCAATGAGATTCAAGATTACTTGCAACAGCTCACAGGAGCCAGACCGGTACCTCGGGTCTTCATCGGTAAAGAGTGCATAGGTGGATCCACTGATCTAGTAAATATGCATGAGAGAGGAGAACTGTTGACACGGCTAAAGCAAATTGGAGCTCTGCAATAATTACAGAGCAGATCCAGGCTGATGTCCCCCTTGAAGACTGGGTGGCACTGCCAATAATGCCAACAGTTCCTGGAGGATGGACCTGGGGAAACTTTACCCAGTTACAGCAACTGTTTACTTAAAATTCTGAAATATGTTAATCTCAGTAAAAAGGGACGGGCATTTTGGGAGGCCAAAAACAGCTTCTTTTGATTCAGTATTAAAAATGGACAACTTGCCAAAAAAAAAAAAAAAAAAACAAAGTCAATTCTTGGTTTCCTAATGTAAGTAGGAACTGTGTTTTTGGTAAAGAAGGTATGGGGAATAGAATTGAATTTTGTGAAGGGAAAAGGAAGTAAGGCTGACTTACAGGTGGCTTCTTAGGATGGAAGAACAAAGTAATGGGTACAGAAAGTGAGGTTTGTGAAAAGTGAGTCATGAGAAGTGAGCTTTGTACATGGTTTAAAATAAGTGTAAAATAAATTTAATTGTTTGCCTTTTAATAATGTAAAACTTATTTAGCTTTGAGTTTCACTTTTCCGTCTGTTGCAAAACTTGAATTTAGCTTTTCTGTCTGTTAAGATGACACCTTTCTTCAGATGGTGAACTGCCTTTGATAACAGATTTAAGTTTCTTTATCTCTTAAATGATTTGTTCTGAAATCTTTTATTGTTACTTTGGCTATATGAAGAACGATTGTTCCACAATGACCTATAATCCTATCTGACTAAGTGTTCTAAACCTTTTTGATACTTGTTGACAAAACTTCCTAAGTCATTGTAATGAAGAACTTTATTTCTAGCTAACTTTGCCATGCTTCAGAGGGCCCCTGAAATACCCCAAAGAGACATGTCACACTAACTAGGCTGATTTTCTATACATAATGACATGGAAAGTATTGTCAAGTGAGTAATAAGTCTCAGGTTATATTGTATGGTAAATGTTACTAATATAGATATCATAGAAACTACATGCTGTTCCTAAAACTCTGATATGTTTGGGTAAAATGTTATCAGGCATAATTCTAATTACTATCTCAAAATATTGTCATAGCACTAATCAAGTTTCTCAAAAATACTTGCTCTTCGAGAAGATTTATAGAAAGGACTTTCAGGTAAATATCAAGTTTCTGAACTGGGTAAGGATTCTAATGAAAAACCTGATGACTTCACAAAGCTTAACAGAAGGATTGATGAATATGCTTATAACTTTTACGGTCTGCATCTGAAAAATCACTTGCTTGAATATGTGTTTTCCAGGTATAAGGAAAAAGAACCTTCCCCTGAAAGTAATTATGACAGTAATTTGGTAAAATTATATTTTATACACAAATTGAAACGTTTCTCTTTTCTCTCTATCTGAACCCTTCTGGAATGCAAAAGTAGGAAATCAAGAAACACCTGGATTAACAGGCAAATTTGGCCTTGGAGTACAGAATGAAGCAGGGCAAAGGCTAACAGAGTTCTGCCAAGAGAACACACTGGTCATAGCAAACACCCTCTTCCAACAACACAAGAGAAGACTACACACATGGACATCACCAGATGGTCAACACCAAAATTAGATTGATTATATCCTTTGCAGCCAAAGATGGAGAAGCTCTATACAGTCAGCAATAACAAGACCAGGAGTAGACTGTGGATCAGATCATGAACTGCTTATTGCCAAATTCAGACTGAAATTGAAGAAAGTAGGGAAAACCACTAGACCAATCAGGTATGACCTAAATCAAATCCCTTATGACTATACAGTGGAGGTGAGAAATAGGTTTAAGGGACTAGATCTGATAGACAGAGTGCCTGATGAACTATGGATGGGGATTCGTGACACTGTACAGGAGACAGGAATCAAGACCATCCCCAAGAAAAAGAAATGCAAAAAAGCAAAATGGCTGTCTGACGAGGCCTTACAAATAGCTGTGAAAAGAAAAGTGAAAAGCAAAGGAGAAAAGGAAAGATATACCCATTTGAATGTAGAGTTCCAAAGCATAGCAAGGAGACATAAGAAAGCCTTCCTCAGTGATCAACGCAAAGAAACAGAGGAAAACAACAGAACGGAAAAGACTAGAGATCTCTTCAAGAAAATTAGAGATACCAAGGGAACATTTCATGCAAAGATGGGCTCAATAAAGGACAGAAATGGTATGGACCTAACAGAAGCAGACGATATTAAGAAGAGGTGGCAAGAATACACAGAAGAACTGTACAAAAAAGATCTTCACGACCCAGATAGTCAAGAAGGTGTGATCACTCACACTCACCTAGAGCCAGACATCCTGGAATGTGAAGTCAGGTGGGCCTTAGGAAGCATTACTACGAACAAACCTAGTGGAAGCGATGGAATTCCAGCTGAGCTGTTTCAAATCCTAAAAGATGATGCTGTGAAAGTGCTGCACTCAATATGTCAGCAAATTTGGAAAACTCAGCAGTGGCCACAGGACTGGAAAAAGTTAGTTTTCATTCCAATCCCAAAGAAAGGTAATGCCAACGAATGCTCAAACCACCACACAGTTGCACTCATCTCACACACTAGTAAAGTAATGCTCAAAATTCTCTAAGCCAGGCTTCAGCAATACGTGAACCGTGAACTTCCAGATGTCCAAGCTGGTTTTTAGAAAAGGCAGAGGAACCAGAGATCAAATTGCCAACATCCACTAGATCATCAAAAAAGCAAGAGAGTTCCAGAAAAACATCTATTTCTGCTTTATTGAGTATGCCAAACCTTTGACTGTGTGGCTCTCAATAAACTGTGGAAAATTCTGAAAGAGATGAGAATAGCAGACTACCTGACCTGCCTTTTTTAGCTAGATTACAAACTGCTATTTCCCATACTGTAATCAGAGAAGAAGCCAAAAAACAGCTAGAGAAATTACTTGCTTCTGAGAATGCAAATTAGGAATGTCAAAGAGCTATCGCTCCAACTCCTGAGACTAGGACTATTATTGATTATTTGAAGGCTTGTCGCAATCTAGGATCAGAAACTCAAGAGATGCAAATGCTTGCTGAGACAATGGCTGCTGCCTTTAGAATGGGAAATGAAGGATACTTTACATGTGGAGATAAAAGCCATTTAAAAGGGGACTACCATAAGAAGGCTAATAAAAAACTTCCAAGAATCTGCCCTCGCTGCCGTAGAGGAATGCATTGGGCCAAAGATTGTAAATCTAAATTTGATATTGAGGGAAAACCTATTCCGGGAAACTCCAAACAGGGGACCCCTCCAGGTCCCCGATGACAAAAACCAGGGGCAAATTCTATCTTTTCCCTCAAACCCTCAACATTCGGCAATGCTTACTGCCTTACATTTCTATTAACTCCTCTAATTATGTATGGACAGGCGGATTCAGCAGTACAGATCAGAAACAATCCTTATGGACATCATTGGTATCTGAATATGCCCGACCAAATAGAAATATCAAAATTAATGGAAAAAGATTTTATGATCTCCTAGACACTGAATCTGATATTAATATTATTTCCAAACATTTATGGCCCAAATCCTGGCCTATACAAAAAATCTCTTGCCAAATTGCAGGAATTTCTCAAACCAAAGTACAAGAAATTTCTCAAAATGTTCAGATCTACCCATATGAAGGACCAAAAGGCGAGCCTGCAACATTTAAGACCTTATGTGATAGATGCACCCCTTAACCAAATAGGAAGGGACTTACTTATGCAATGGCAAACTCAGATATACATTCCACATTTTTCCTAGGGGCCACTGCTCATTTAACAACCACAATTATTAAAATAACTGGGAAGAATGATGAGCCTATTTGGACAGAACAATGGCCCCTTACAAAAGAAAAATTACAGGCTACTAAAGAACTTATAGACAGACAATTAGAATTAAAACATATTGAGAAATCTTACTCTCCTTGGAACTCTCCTATTTTTGTAATAAAAAAGAAATCTAACAAATGACGTCTCTTAACAGGCCTTAGAAAGGTTAATGCATCTATGAAACCTATGGGTGCACTACAACCAGGGATCCCATCACCTACTACTATTCCTCAGAAGTGGCACATTATTAGTACTGATTTACAAGATTGCTTTTTGAATATACCTTTACACCCTTTAGACCAAGAGAGATTCACTTTCCCTCTCCCTTTTCCTAATCACATCGGTTCTCATAAAAGATTTCAATAGAATGTGTTACCTCAAGGTATGCTTAATAGTCCTACTATTTGTCAAAATTTTGTAGCCAAGGCTTTACATCCAATGTGACAGCAATTCCCTCATGCATATATCATTAATAATATACTATAACTACAAAAAGGAAAAATCACATTTTTGACACTGAATGCCCATGATATACTTTAGACTCCAGAAAAAACTGATTAAAATAAAATCTTTTTTGAAATTTCAAAACCAACTCTTCTTACACGTGCAGTTAGGAAAAGGTTAACTTGTTAAAATACATTTTTGGAGCTCCAATTCTGCCTGGGAAACAAAAACAGGCCTAAGAAAAAACCTAAAGTTAACTGTTATCATGTCCTTGGGATACACAGCCACTCTATCTGGGACTCCAGCCATAAGCAAATTGGTGGAATTAAAAAAAAAAAAATATATATATATATATATGTATATATATATATATAAGATATTTTAAATTGCAAGGAGAAAGCTATATCTGTCTATCTAAAATTATCTGTGTCTCAACATATGTCTCTCTTTTTGGATAATATGAAATTAATGAGTTCTATTTAAATTCAAGTTCACATGAACTGAAAAATATTCAATATTAAATATAATGCTTCTTTAAATATAATTTAAATATAATTGCTTGCAAATCTAATTAAGACATGTCTTACATCATCAACGTTATATAATACTTTTATTGTGCCTAGATTTAAGGTAAACTAAATTTGTCAACAAAAAAGTTAACTCTTTATATATATATATATATATGTAAATATATATATATATATATATATATATGTAAATATATAAATGAAAAGTTTTAGACAAACCCTATTAAAAATAATTCTATTTTAAAAAGGTGTATCTAAAATAATCTCTTAGGATTGGGTAACTTAAATTCCTAAAATTGTACTAAACTAAATGATAAAAGTTTATTCAATAGCTAGGTCATGTCCAAATAAAGTAAGATTTTAAAACATTAATTACTGAACACTAACTTCCTCTTACAAAAAGTTTTTCTTGCAGAAAAACTAAAGAGATTTTAGACTATTAATAAATATATATAAATATTTATATAATAAACAAAAAGATATCCACCAATGTATAAAATGCTAATATATAAGACACTTCATAGTTGCTAAAGAAAAGTAATTTGTATGCTTTTGATAAAAAGATAGAAGAAATGGCAAAGAAAATGATGAATACAAAAACATCAAAAAGTTTTATGACAAATCAAAGAGAATTTTATGGCAAATGGATGTAACTCATTGCCCTGAACTTTCTTCCTCTTCCTCCTTACATGTCTCGATTGATACAAATTCTTCTTTTATATGGGCCACACCTCTCCCAGGTGAAACTACACGACATGTTATAACCCACCTGTTAGCTTACACTGCAATAATGAGAACACCTAATTCTATAAAAACAGACAATGGCCCTGCCTATATTTCTAAGCAGTTCAAACAATTTTTACATCCATTCCCTATTAAACAGATTACAGACATCCCTTATAATCCACAAACACAAGACATAGTTAAACAAACACATCACACACTGAAACTACAAATAAAAAACTAAATAAGGGGGAAAACACAGGAACACTTTTATCTTCCTTATCCAGCAGACTTTACTAGATTCCAACCCAATATATTCTTTAAGCCTGTAACTATTGTTAATATAGCTTTATTTGTTTTAAATTTTATAAACTTACCGCAAGGTGCTATCTTGACAAGAGCAGAAGAACATTTTGAGGAATTGAAGGACTCTTCTCCTCCTCTGCCCATTTGGTACCAAGACAGGTTGAATAGACAATGGAAATCTGGGAAATTAATCTTACAGGGAAAGGGGTATGCTTGTATTTCCCCAGATGGATCCAATGAACTCACATGACTTCCTCTTCGGAACATCCGACCCAATGGGGCCCCCCCGGCCTTCAAGATAGAGGTCAGACAACAACCACCCCAGGAGGAAGAAATTCCAATATGGGCCATGGCGGCTCGAAAGATCTCCAGAAAGCGCCACCCTCAGCGGCATCAACCTTATGATCTCCCCTCTTGGGTACAAGAAAAACCCTTACTAATCAAGCTGAAAATCTGATTTCTCAACAGAGAATGCCTCGGAGTCCTGAAAATATTTTTGTTGCCCGGCTTGCTTTTGCCTCCTCCCCCCAACTCGCCCCCCTGCTTGAGCTGAACTTATTAATCACACTTACTGGGCTTACAGACTCAACCCCCCTTTACTTCAGTTCATAGAATCGATGGAGAGAGGGCCAATCGTATTAACCAATGACTCCATACATATGCCTTCTCCCTGGAACCTTAAAGGGCCCTCACACCCTGAAAAAGGGAAACTAATTAATATCTCTAGGTTATGAAGTCCTTCCATTGTGTATGGGCCCAGCAAAATTATGCATAAACGTTAGCCGAAAAACTTGGGCTTTTGCCCTGCCTCCAAAAGAGGACTTTAGGACGATGCTTAGATTATTTACTGCCCTTTCTTTGTCTGTGAATCATGTTTATACCACTGAAACTTTAGGGAAAGAGTTAGGGAACGAACAAAGAACAACACCATGCAAAGGGTTTACTAATAAGAACTTTAAATATGCTCTGGTTCTTTGGGACAAATGTCAGGCCAAATCAGGAAAATTAATGTCTGTGGCTAATCATACAATTGTCGATTGGGGACCCCATGGTATGTGGTTATCTAACTGCTCAGATGATATTAACAGCACTGTGTGTGATTATGCTACTCAAGTACCAAAGGTTACTAACACTGCAATGGAACATCACCATGACAAAGGACTTCTTGGGTGGCTTGACGGTGGAATGCCACCCCCTCGTCCTCCAATCGTCCTCGATAAACAGATTGGGCCTGAACAATGGGACATCTGGAAACTTGCTCTGAGCTCCGAAGAACTTGGGACTTGGACTGGACATTTCACAGGGACCAATCGTAGTCATAGAAACTGTTTCTTTCGTTATAATCAATCATATGTCTTACAAGCCTGTGTTCCCCTCCCTTGTATTCTAGCTATAGGAAGTTTACAATTCAGTAAGACTTTACATTCTGTAACTTGTATAAATTGCAAATTATATACTTGTCTTAACTCTTCGACTTCCTTAAGAAATGAATCCCTTTTGAGTCTTCGATCTCCACGTAGTCTATGGTTACCAATCAATCTCCAGTGGCCCTGGGAAGAAGGTCCCATGGCTGGACTTGCTTCCCGGATACTTACTAAACTGCTCTGGCGATCTAAACGATTCATCGGATGGCTGATTCTTGGCATTCTGGGATTAACAGCTATTTGCACCACTGCTGCCGTCACTGGCCTTGCATTACAGACCTCAGTTCAAACACATAATTTTATCCAAACTTGGACTAAAGATGCTCATACTATGTGGGCCACTCAGGCTCAGAGAGATGAGGATATTCAAGATGAAATACAGGAACTAAAAACAGCCATCAAATGGGTTGGAGATCAATCAATAGATGTACAACAACAGGTGATGCTAAAATGTGATTGGAATTCTACTCAATTTTCTGTTACTCCTGTTCAAGTCAATAATAGTACCTACAACTGGGAACAAATCAAATTTCATTTACAAAACATACATGATAATTCCTCTCTGAATGTACAAGTATTACAAAAAGACATCTTTGAAACCTTTTCTAAAAATCTGCCCTCTTCCACTAATTTGGAAACTTTAGCTGAATAACTAGCTTATCTGGGCTGGAGCCACACGGATAGTTTCAAAGCATTACTCACAGCATCAGGTCTGGAACTGTAGTTTTGGTGACTGTCTTGACAATTATATTTCTCGTTGACCATTGCCTTCATGCAAAAATTAAAACTAAACAAACTCAAATGGTCAGAGCCCTTTTTACAAATATTGTAAATAAATAAGGGGGAATTGTCAGGGAATGTTTAACAGGAGGATTCCTACGTGCTGCTTCTCAGAAACCCTCTGTTCCTTATCAGTTTCTCTTGGCAGAAACCAGTGGAACGGCACCCGCTTCCAGGACTGAGGTCATTGGATGAGACAGGCTTGAATCTCCTTCAGTAAACATTCTCCTTACAAAACTGCTTAGTCTCCATCCTCTTTCTTGAGA
>NC_057403.1:8669400-8692359 GCF_019320065.1 Cervus canadensis | reverse complement strand
CTTCTCCAACACCACAGTTCAAAAACATCAATTCTTCGGTGCTAAGCTTTCTTTGCCGTCCAACTCTCACATCCATACATGACCACTGGAAAAACCATAGCCTTGACTAGATAGACCTTTGTTGGCAAAGTAATGTCTCTGCTTTTCAATATGCTATCTAGGTTGGTCATAACATGATAATCTCTAGTTCCATGCTGCTGCTGCTAAGTCACGTCAGTCATGTCCGACTCTGTGCGACCCCATAGAGGCAACCCACCAGGCTCCCCCATCCCTGGGATTCTCCAGGCAAGAACACTGGAGTGGGCTGCCATTTCCTTCTCCAGTGCATGAAAGTGAAGTTGCTCAGTCATGTCCGACTCTTTGAGTTCTTATGGGCTGTAGCCCACGAGGCTCCTCCGTCCATGGGATTTGCCAGGCAAGAGTATTGGAGTGGGTTGCCATTGCCGCCTCCTCTAGTTCCATGCATGTAGCTGCAAATGGCATTCTTTCATTCCTTTTTTTTTTTTTTAAAGCAGGAGTTAATATTTCATCCGGGCTTCCCTGATAGCTCATTTGGTAAAGAATCTGCCTGCAATGCAGGAGACCTGGGTTTGATCCCTGGGTTGGGAAAATCCCCTGGAGAAGGGAAAGGCTACCCACTCCAGTATTCTGGCCTGGAGAATTCCATGGACTGTATAGTCTGTGGCATCACAAAGAGTCGGACAGTCTGATATTCTTGTATATATGTACCACATATTCTTTTTCCATTCCTCTGTTGCTGGGCATTTAGAATGTTTCCATGCCTTGCCTATTGTAAATAGTGCTGCAGTGAACATTAGGGTGCACTGTCTTTTTGAATTATGGTTTTCTTCAGATAAATGCCCAGGAGTGGGTTTGCAGGATCTGAATCTTTCTTATTTTAATTCTTTTGTTCTGCCAAAGCTGAATTTAGTTTGTTCTCCTTCTCCTTCCTTACGATGTAAAAATAGTTTCTGATTGGACTTCTTTTTCCTTTTTGTGGTAACCATTTAGCCACGTGCGTGTGTGTGTGTGCTCTATGATGTCTGACTCTTTGCATCCCATGGACTGTAGCCCATCCGGCTCTTCTGTTCATGGGATTTCCCAAGAAAGAATACTTAAGTGAGTCGTCATTTCCTTCTCCAGGGATCTTCCCAACCCTGGGATCAAACCTAAATCTCCTGGGTCTCTTGCATTGGCAAGCATGTTGTTTACCACTGAACCACCTGAGAAGTTTCTTAGCCATGTAGACTTCTGTTTTATTATAACCTTCACTGCATGTTATAAATTCTGGAATGTTGTACTTTCAGTTTCATGTAGATGTTCAAAAATTTTCTTGATTTCTTTGAGGCATAAGTGTCATTACTTAGCTTCTTGACTTAAAGTATTCAAACAGTTTCAGTCATTGCTATTTCTGTCATTATCATAATTGATGATTTTGATTTTTCTTTAAAGCCATTGCTGGACTTTGTCATCTCTGAAGCCACCACTCAGAGTGCAACTCATTTAGGTATTGAATATCTCTCAATGTGTAGAACATAGTATGTGACACTTCTGCATAGACAACCTTTTGTTATTAGATATTTTTCACGGATTCTTCACAAAAAGTGAAAAAAAACATATTTATTGAAAGATATATTTATGAAAATGCATAAGAAGGGACACAATGTGTGTTAGTCTCTCTGCTTAGTTGTGTTCAACTCTTTGTTACTCCATGGGCTGTAGCCCGCCAGTTCCTCTGTCCATGGAATTCTCCAGGCGAGAATATTGGAACGGGTAGCCATTCCCTTCTCCAGGAGATCTTCCTGACCCAGGGATTGAACCCAGGTCTCCTGTACTGCAGGTAGATTCTTTACCTTCTGAGCCACCAGGGAAGCCTTCCAAATACCTTAACACAACTCTTTCAGAACATATCGCAATAAATCCTTACCCCTGTCATCATCTTTTCACTTTTTATGAAGATAAGAACTCTTGTCATGATCCATTGGTGAAATATATTCTCATTTCAGGGATGGTTAACCTTCAAGAATGTGATTAAATTCTCTCAGGAGAAGTGGGAATGCCTGGACCTTGTTCAGAGGGCCTTGTACAGGGACATGATGCTGGAGACCTAGAAGAACCTGCTCTCTGTGGGTGAGGATAGCTTCTCTTTGGATGTTGGAATCTCCCCTTGTGTATTTTGCATTTTTCCCTATGTGTGTCTTGGGAGGCCTGTTTTCTTTTTTTTTTTTTTTTAATTTATTTATTTGGCTGTGTAGGGTCTTGCTTGCAGCACATGGGCTCTTTTGTTGCTCCTCATAGTACATGGACTTCCTTGCTCTGGGGCATGTAGGATCTTACTTCCCCAACCAGGGATTGAACCCACATCCTCTGCATTGCAAGGCAGATTCTTAACCACTGGGCCACCAGGGAAGTCCGGGAGGCCTGTTTTCATTGCATGATCTTAGAGCCCTGTTGACACAGACATGATGTGGCATCACGAATTTAAAATGACCCTTTTTTCCAATGATCTGCCCACTTCATGTTACATCAGAGATTTTCCCAGAGCTTAATTATGTATAAAACTGAATGCCAAGTTTTAAGAAATATCCAATTTTCTGTTTTCTGTCCTTTGGTTTTGACTCACTATTTCTTGGAAGGGTGTTAGATACATATATTACACTCTTCCCTGTGTATATAGAAGGAGGCAAAGCAGTGGAAGAATTTGTGGAATATTTTTCCAGACCCACCTGTACTGTTCTCACTCCTCAGCTGAACAAAGAGCTGTGGTTTTTCCAAAATCACTTTACATTTTCCAAAATCAGTTTACATTTCTTTGTTCTGATAAGCAGGATTTTCTATGATAAGCAGGATTTTCTATTTCTGATCTAAACATCATCTCCATATTGGAGCAAGAGAAAGAGCCTAGTATTGTGATGAGTGGTGTGAAAATAGCAAAACAAAACAAAAACCCCAAATGGACAGGAATGTATCAAAAGTGTGAACAGAGATCAGATCTCAGGACAGAGAGGAAAGCACATTAATAGTGGTTGGAAACCTCTTGTAATGGTACATAGAGATGATAGTTTACGGTGAATGATGTCAGATTCGTGATCTCTGAAGAAGAAGATATAGCTTTGGGACCGGGGACTAGGCTTGATTACTCAAGAGCTTTTGTGTAGCAGAGTTTTATTAAAGTATGAAAGGGGACAGAGAAAGCTTCTGACATAGACATCAGAAGGGGGAGAATGCCCCCTCTCACTAGTCTTAGCAAGGGAGCTGTATACTTTTTCAATTAGTTATTACAGTAAGTAAAAAGAATGTCTCAAGGTTGTAAAGGTCTTACCAGACCCACTCCCACAATTTACATTTTAAGATGACAGGATTAGTCAGAAGGTTCTCAAGAAGGAGAAACATGTCCTCAAGCAGAATACGTTGTTGTTATATAATCTTAGTACAGAGTTTAGGCTGAGTTGTTTTGTTGTGTAATCATCAGCTCTGGGCTTAAAGAAGAAAACCTTTGTCCTTTTCTCCTCCTTGAGAATTCCAGACCCCTGTCTCCTCCTCGAGAGCCCCAGACCCCTTTCTCCTCCTCGGGTACCTCAGACCTATCAACCTACCTAGGAATTGACTCTCTCAGATCTTTGGCAAAAGAGAAGTTTGTTTATTAAACTCTCAGAGGAAACTTAACTTTTCCCGAGTTATCAGTCTGTCCTTCAACATGTATCATGTATTCTTTCACCCTCCAGTGGTGCTGCAGCTCCATCAGACACAAAGGCAAGGTTTTTATCAAGATCATAACCCTCGCCATCTCCCTGCTGTGAGCTGGTTGTGGCTTGAGTTTGAGGAGCATGAGGTGGGCTGCCTTACTGGGTTGTCTTGCCCCCTCTTCTCTCTTTGTGGGCTTGGATCTATTGGCTACTCAATTCTTAGTCCATACAGATCAGAGCTGATGCCCCAAGCGTCTAACCCCTGATCCTGTGCTGCTTTCATCACAGTTGTCATATTTGGAAGATAGAATCGGAAAGTGGGAAAACACTGGCTGCTCTTTAATTTTATCTGGCACCTCAGAACCTGTATGGAACTGTCTCAGTCCCTGTCTGCTTCTTGAGATCCCTCAGCCATTTCTGCTGTTCTCCTTTTGCAGCCATACCATGTCAGGGTGTGTGGAGTAGCCTAGTGGATTGGATCTCCTGTGACTCTTACTTAGGAAACGTGTGAGGACAGCAGTCAGAACATGTGTGAATCTTTCAGGCTTTTAGCTTGGCATCTTTGGGTGGACCAAGTAGTCCCATCTCAAGGTCTTATGATGTGAGACCCCCACATCTTGTAGTTTTCCGCTCTTGTACTGGTCTATTTAGTCTGGGAGTGTAGACTCTTCCTGACTTTGCTTTCTCCTTAATTTGTATAATTTTTCCTTCTAAATTTGATTTTGAAGTGTGTGGTTCTAGTGTCTGAAGTCATGTCCAGTTTCTTTGCTGTGGTAATCCGCCTGTGTTTAAGGGGCAGCTCCTCATGGACTCTCTGTGGTGTGGGTTTACTGGGTAAGAGAAAATTTTTAAAGGAGAATACTTTCCCTTATTGGTTGTAATATTTTCCTGCTGCATACAGAATTGCCACTTGAAGCTTCTTAGTATAGTGGTCAGCGTGTTCTGTGATGTGAGAAAGTATCTGAAGACCTTGACCTGTACATCTTTTTCTGGCTTTGAGTGATGTCAGAAAAGCCTGTGTGAAGGGCACTGTGATAGTGTTGTTCACATGTACCATCACCATGCCCTTTGAGCCTCACCAAGAGGTGTAGGAACTTCTCCTAACAACGGTATTGTCCAGGTTCACACCCTCATGTTTGTGAGGCTGTTGACTAAACTATTGCTGATGCTGCATGCTTGTCACCTGTGTGCTATTGATCATTCTGCCTCCACACTTAATTTTGTAGCAACTTAATGACAGAGCTTATATAGTGGATTGATAACTTCAGTGATGAACCATCATTTTTTTTCAAGGCATTGCTACTTTCCTTTTTTTATATTTTTATGCATTATAAATGATTGTCTCTTATTTTTATCATTAAGTTTCTATTTTATGTTACTCTTTGTATTTTATTTGCAATACATGGGATGGTTGGTTGAGAAAGTTCCCCCACCCCTATGGTGGAATTGGTGATCAGTACTTTTTAAAGGTCTTTATGTATTCTTGATGTTAAACTATTATTGAATATATGATTGGCAAATTTTTTTGTGTTATAGTGTACTTTGTTTTTTCATTGCTGAGGATGGTTTACTGCACAATATTTGATAATTAGGATGTGTGCAATTTATCTCTTTATTTTGTTGGTGTGAGCTTTTGGTGTTGTATCTGATAAATCATTAGTGAATCCACTGTCAAGAATCATTTTCTGTTCATTTACTTGTAGGAGCCTTATACACTAGGGACTGAGTTTTAGGTCTTTGAAGCATTTTGAGTTAATTTTTGTCTATAGTGTATAATAGTGCCCCAGCTAAATTCTATATGTGAATATCCAGTTTTCACAACACCTTTTGTTCCATAGGTTGCCCTTCCCCCATTACTTGGTCTTGACACTGTTGTGGAACATCCTGTGACCTCAGAGGCAGAAGTGGTTTTCGGAATCCATTGTGCCCCAGGTGTCTGTCTTCACATCAGCACCATACTGCTTTGGTTAGTGTAGTTTCAGAATCAGGTTTGAAATGAAGAAATGTGAGATGTCTGACTTTGCTTTCCAGTTTGTTTTTGCTATTCATTGTCTTCTGCGATTCCACAGGAATTGTAGGATTCATTCATCTGTTTCTTAAGCAAAGCAGTGTTGGGATTTCACTAGGGATTGTTTTGAATCTTTTGTTAACTTTGACTAGTATTGACATCTTGACAATATCAACTTTATATCCACGAAGCATGGGTATTGACATTTATTTGATTCTTCTCTAATATTTTTCAGAAGTCTTTAGTTTGCAGGATAAAAATTCTTCCCTTCTTCTATAGTGTTATGATTAAGTATTCTTTTTTAATTTTCTTGTCAATTGAATTACTTTGATTGTTCATTTTTAATGTTTAGAAACCCAGTTGGGTTTGCATGCTGATGTTGTATCTTGTAATTTCTTTGAAGTCTTTAATTATTTCTATACTTTTTTTTTTACATGTTAATGTTGCAAAATGCCTATTATGGGTGTGTCATTTTGTAGGACATATTTAGAAAGATATTTTGTTTCATAAAAACTGTACTATTGAATTTTTTCTCTATGGTATATATATTATAATTTGTAAATAGCAACATATTATTAGATAAACTCATTTTGGATTTTTTAGCATTACAATATATTTATTGTGTGTTCATTAGCATTTATTTGTGTACAGTAAGTATGCAGAGTGTATCTATTGTAGAATACATTTTTCTCCTCAATTATGAGACTGCGGTATGTTTACTGTTAATTCGTAGATGCTTTGAAGTCATGGTGGAAAAATTGTGTTTTTTTTGGTGAGCTGACATGTTTTTCTAGTATTAGTGTTTTTTTCATAGGCTGTTTGCAAGTATTCTTCCCTGAAATCAATTTGGATTATCTTTTACAACTGTTATTTTTAGTAAACAAGTTTATTGCTCTAGTGTTTCTCAGAATTTTAAGTTCATATTTGGAAAGTTTCAAAATGTTTTGAAAATGAAAAATATTGCATAGTTGGAAAAAGTTTTATAACTGTGATATAAGTATTACTTTTGGTGTAATAGATACTGAGACACTTATTGATGAATTTTAGTGAATGGATTCTTTATGTGTTGTACATATCTATCCAATACACGTGGTCAACCAATTACAAACCAAAGCAGACAGTGATACAGGAGAAGTATTCCAAACAGCAATCTTGGGAAGACCTAAAAGTCATGAAATCAAACATTTTTACCTCAGGGAAATCCAGGAAGACACGTATGACTTTGAGTGTCGTTGCAGAAGTGGTGGAAGAAGAGCTGAAAGCCTTGACATCAAAGATTTTCGCCTCAGAAAGATCTAGGAAAACATACATGACTTTGATTGTCTGTGGGCGGATGATGAAAGAAATGACAAAGGAATGTCTACATCCCATAACAAAAACCTCACTGATGGAAGAAATCGTCTTAGTAGAATTGACGCAGGAAATAGACCTTTTGAAAGGCACGGATCAAGCTTTCAGGATAAATTGCAGATGGTACAATCTGAAGGGATAATTTTTGAATGTAGTCAAGTTGTGACAAACGTCAGTGCCTCAGGTTTACCACCTTAGAGAACTCGTAATGTCTGCAAAAGCTTTTCTCATAAACATGAGAAAGCTGTTATGCATCCTTCAGAATTGTTACCAGACCATGAAACACAAAAGAAAAGATCTTACAAATATAATGAGTGTGACATAACCTTTCTTCAGGACTCAGAACTCACTGGACATCAAAGAATCCATACAGGAGGAAAACCATATAAATGCGACGTGTGTAGCAAGGCTTTTAACCAAACTAGAAAACTAGGAATTCATTGGGGAATTCATACTGGAGAGAAACCATATAAATGGGATGTATGTGGCAAGGCTTTTAATCAGACTGCAAAACTTGGACTTCATTGGAGAATTCATACTGGAGTGAAACCTTATAAATGTGATGTGTTTGGCAAGGCTTTTAGTCGTACTGGAAACCTTGCTGTTCGTTGGAGAGATCATACTGGAGAGAAACTATATAAATGTGATGTATGTGGCAAGGCGTTTGTTTGTACTGGAAACCTTGGTATTCATCAGATAGTTCATACTGGCGAGAAACCATATAAATGAGGTATATGTGGCAGGGCTCTCAGTGTGCATGCAAACCTTGCAGTTCATCAGAGAATTCATACTGGAGAGAACCTTACAAATATAAAAATTGTGACAAAGCATTTAGGCACAGTCGTCATCCATAACTCATCATCAGGCAGTTCAGACAGGAGAGAAACCATATAAATATGATGTATATGGCTGGTGCTTTACTTGAAATGATGAACTTAGAAACCATCAGAGAATTCACACTAGAGAGAAACATTAGAAATATGATAGTTATAAGAAACATTTTAGTGCAAATGTCGTGAGTGGTACAAAGCCTTTAGTCAGTGTTCAGGCCTTATAATTCAGAGAATCCATGCTGTATAGAAAATATACAAGTGAAATGAATGTGGCAGAGTTTCTAGTGCATGTTCAGCATGAACTGCCCATTAGGCAGTTCATACAGGAGAGGAACCACATACATGTTATTTATGTGGCAAACCCTTCAGTCGCAAGGAATGATGCTGCAGATCATCTGAGAATCCATATTGCAGTGAAAACTTACACATGTAGAGAATGCAATAAAATATATCAACTTTTTGACCATCAGAAAATTCAAACTGGAGGAAAACTACACAAATGTGTTAGGTGTGGGAAAGCTTTGATTCTGTGTTCAGGCCTAACTCACCATCGGTTAATTTTTTTTTTTTTTTTGCAATATTGTGATGGTTTTTGCTGTACATTAACAGGAATAGGCCATAGGCATGCATATGTCCCCTCCCTCCTGAACCCACCTCTCTCGCCACTGTATCCCTCCAGATTGTCCCAGAGCACTCTTTCATACATCAAACTCTACTGACTCTTTTACATATGGTAATATATATGTTTCAGTGCTAATCTCTTAAATCCTGCCATCCTCTATGTTTTGTTTTTTTCAATAGTTTTTCCTTAGCATTATTTTTCCTATCCACATATTATGACCCAGATTTAATGTTTAATTTACATTTCTTTCCTGCCTTACACTAACAAATACATACGTCAGTGGGTTATTTTGAGACTTTTGTAACATTAAAATGCACATAGACAATGACAGGGAACATAGTAAGTGCCCTGTGCATGTAAAGAAAGACAGTTCCTTTAGGACTTGAGTTCAGTCAGATAATACACATAGAAATATTTATAAATAGGGCCAAGTTGATAATTTTGGTGAAAATCAATTCTAATGTCTTCTTAAGACTTTATATTTTACAACGTGCTTTGATGTCCACAACTGACAGATCTTTCAGAAACAGACAACAAAGAATTGAGAGAAAATGTATTACAGTTTTTCAACAAGAAGTAAATTGCCTAATTACCATCAAGTGATCATATAGTAATCTACTCAGAGTGGGGGATACAGATTTTTCCTGTGGTTAGAGTGGCCAGAAGCTTTGGAATCTAAGGGGCTATGAGGGAGGCCCCCCTTCCTTAAAGAGCTGGGGTATCTTCCAGTTAGCTCAGTCAGGGACAGCAGGCAGCAGTGAGATTGGGGCCTTTCTCTATGACTTCTTCACTGAGCTCAATCGAGCCAAATCTCAAGGACCTTTAAAACTTTGGGATATCCCCAGTTCCTGGCATGTTCTCCCAGGAGGGCCAGTTTCTTGGTCTCCATACTGAGCGCCCAGTGCCCTTGCATTTGTGGCTTGTGTGTTTCTCTGTGATGCGCAGGCCCACTGGTCTCTGATGTTTAGCCTTGTTGGTCAACAGGGCTAAACAGGCACAGAAAAGCGGTGACAAAATGTGGAGAAGTGGAGAGGAAGCTATCGGGGGTCTAGGAGAGGTGTGAGAGGAGGCAAGTTTCGGCCTCTGGATGAGCCCTCTGAATGGTGTATGCATGTGTTGCAAGCATAGTGGTGTGACCCAGTTCAAGCTCACTCTGCTTCCTGCGAGAGAGGCCAGTGCTTCGGGGAGATGACTTCTTGAGGCAAACAATGGGACTTCATTTTGAAAACCAGCTGACCAAGAAGATGGCTAACTAATATCTCAAAATAGACATCTTGTTGGTGTCTGGATGCCAGATTCTTTTATGAAAGTAGAGAAAGAAGCAGTGAGGAAATAAAGCCAGAAGGGAAGATGAAGAGGGAGAGGCAGTGGGGAAGTAAGGTCAAAAGGGCCATCCGTCTTGCAGTACATCTGAGGGACAGCCAGCCTTCTGTGTTCATCTCTTCTTTCCTGCAACCATTCACAGGTTGGGAGGTCAGAGTATCTCCCTGTGAGCTCAACAAGGCACTTTAGTTTAACAGTCAGGCCAAGAGGTAGGGTCCTCTGAGGCCAGCCATTATGGATGATTACAACAACCACAGCAGTGAGAAGCAAGGCAAAGAAACCGTTCCAACTTGGAATCACAGTTGGCTCTTCACGACAACAGTTGTGCGATCACATTGTGTGGAACTGCTGACAAGGGTGGTCTCAGCTTTGACTGGAGGACCTGGACGTGGACTCATGGCTAATTGTGGGTTGCCTGGAAGGGTGGGCATGCCATAGTGGCCTAGCTCAGTTACCCTGGACACAGATGCTGAGACTGAGGTTTGCGTGCATTCGTTGATTGGGAAAGTCATGATCACACCTGTGGAAGAAGGAAGAAAGTGGAATTGGGAAGAGGACTGTTACCCTGCATTGTGTTAGAATCAAGGCCTGAGCTGAGCCCACAGGGAGGGATGGGTGCATTGGTCCTGGAGGTGGGATCCAGATGGTTCCCCACAGCATCGACTCCATGGAGTGGATTTTGTGATGTCTTTTGGAAGAGCAAGAATCATTATGCAACCTGTAGAATAACTGTTGGTAAAATCCCGGAGAAGATTTTGTTGCTTCCTTTTAGTATTTTCTGTTATTTTCAGTTGTAATGAAGAAGGTTTCCGGTGCATTTGGAAGGGAAAAAAGGCCTTGGAGTGTATCTTTGGAAGATGTTGAAGTCTCACTGGGGCATGTGCATCAGCCTACACATCTGCTTTTTATTATTAGACTTTGGAGATGACAGCTTTTGGGCTGGCTGAGGTCACTGTGACTGATAAGAAGCTGTCTTGAATCCGGTTTGCTCCTTGGGCGCCTTCATGTGTACTATTTCATCATAAATGCATGAGTTGTTAAACCTTGGAATCTTTCTGGGGATTGCATAGCACGATGGATGGAGTATTACTGAATGTGTGGAGAGTGTGTTGAACCAGGTGAAATTTCATAAGGGTCTTTCAACCTAGAAGGAAAATGGTGCTAAACTTTGATGGCAGAGGGATTTCATTAGGGAGGGGCTGTGATATCTCACGATGTAAGGAAGGATCGGGCTCCCCAGGTGGTGCTAGTGATAAAGAATCACCTGCCAATGCAGGAGACATAAGAAGCTCAGTTTGATCCTTGAGTTGGGAGGAGGGCATGGCAACCTACTCCATGGGCAGAGGAGTCTGGTGGACTACAGTCCATAGGATCGCAGAGTCAGACATGACTGAAGCGACTTAGCACACGGACGGATTATTCGTAGACTCCGAGGACCATCAGCTCCATAGCAATCTGTAGTACAAAGCCTTATTCTGGAGATGATGCACCTGCTATTTCTTGCTGCCAGTGCAGGGGGTTCTCTCCATGTCTTTCCAAATCACATGCATGTGCCACATGCTTGCACAGTACAGATAAACAGGAATTCTTGTGAATGGTTGGTGGGAATGTAAACAGTATGGAGGATCATCCAATATTAAAAAGAGAACATGCAAGGATTTCAGAGCCTCACTTCTGATTATATACCCAAAGGAAGCAGAATGAGTATATTTTATTAAAATACTTATTTATTTGACTCCAATGGGCCTTAGTTGTGGATCACGAGATCTGTTTTGCATCAAGCAGGACCTCTCACCGTGGCCCTGGGGTCTCTGGAGGATGCCGGCTCTGCCTTTGCGGTACCTGGGCTTAGTTGCTCTGCTGCGTGTGGGATCTTATATCCCCAACCAAGGATTGAACAAGGACTGAGTCCCCTTTGTGGCAAGGCAGATTCTTAACCTGGAATTCCTGTGACCACCAGGAATGTCCTGTGAAAAATCAGTATTCTGAAGGAGTTACCTGTATTCGTATAACCAGTATTTCTTTATTCACAACAATCATTTTTCTTCAAACAACACAGTTTTATCCCATTTCAGTTCTTCATAACATAACTAGTAATGCCCCAAAGGCTCTCAAGGTTGAAAGAATCTATTAGAGTTTCTTTGCATGGTGAAATCAAAGAATAGTTAATTTGGAGATTATAGACTAATAATTTGCACTTGAGTTATTCTCTCCATACTCTGTCCATAGTGGAGCTTTTATAGACTCTGGCCCCCTAAAACCTACTCCCGTGTTTATGGATGTTCCCATATGATATTTCCCAATGTCCTCTTTTGTTCCCAAATAAAACCAATAGTATGCACC
Source organism: Cervus canadensis (assembly GCF_019320065.1). Classification (NCBI taxonomy): domain Eukaryota; kingdom Metazoa; phylum Chordata; class Mammalia; order Artiodactyla; family Cervidae; genus Cervus; species Cervus canadensis. The sequence continues at coordinate 8,680,194 of NC_057403.1, read as the reverse complement.
TGATTTACATGAAGTGAAAATAGGAAAATAACCATGTAAAATGTTAGGAAGTAAACTTCAGAACTAAGGTTAAACATGGTATCTCTTTTTGACCTTGGAGAATTCTGAGGTAATTTCTTTTTGATTACTTATTTATTACTGGCTGAACAGTTGTGGCTCAGGGGCTTAGTGGCTCCACAGCATGTGGGAATTTCTGGACCAAGCATTGACCCGTCATCTCCTGCATTGGCAGGCCGAGTCCTTATCACTGAGTCACCAGGGAAGTCCCAGAAATAATTGGGAATGCACACTACATGGTGGCATTTTTTGTTTGTTTGGTAAACTGGAAATTTCATACATTCGATCCCCAGCATTTTTGTTCTTGTTACTTTGAAGTCACCGAAAGCACCGAAACCAAACCCAAAGTTTGGTCGTGATACTGGGAGAGATGATGTGTTATGAGAATGTTTGTTAACTGATGAAGCTTTCTAGTCGGAGCACTATAGACTTCCAACCTGATGGGAATTTCTCAGCCTGCCCAGATAGGCATCATAGAAAGCGGTTGGTTTTAAAGTCTAAAGGTATCAGTAGTCAAACATCGGAAAAACCACAGTGAGACTGTTTAACAGAACACTGAATGTTTACTCATGCTATGAATGTTACATTCCTTTTCCTGCCATACAGATGTGTTCCATTTTTCTATATGGTTGTTGAGGATGGTAGTAAATTACTATTAATCTGTTTTACTAAACAGAAAAATTACTATTTACTATCTGTTGCCTAAGACAGTTTTACACTAGCCTAGTGAACAGTAATGTTTGGAAATATTTAATATTAATAAATACTAAATAGAAGTCCAGTTTTCCAAAGGATATTAAAATGTTGATGTAACATTAGAAAATTAATAAGTGTGCTCCATAGTTCCTTGTCAGCTATAGTAGAATTTCCTTTTTGTTGAGTTTTTAATTTTGTGATGGTGTTTGCCATACCTCAGCATGAATCGGCCATAGGCATTCGTGTGTCCCCTCCCTCCTTCCCCACGCTATCCCTCGAAGCTGTCACAGAGCAGTGGCTCTGGATGCGCAGTCACATATCAGACTCCCACTGGCTATCTATTTTGCATATGGTAATAGATATGTTTCAATGCGATTCTCTCAAATCATGCTACCCTATTTCTTTTGTTTTTTCAAGTTTTTCCTTAACGTTCTTTTTTCTGTCCACATGTTGTGACCGAGATTTAAAGTTTAATTTACATTTCTTCTCTGCCTTCCACTAACAAATACATAAGTCAGTGGGTTATTTTGAGACTTTTGTCATGTGAAAATGCACATAAGACAATGACAGGGAGCACAGTAACTGCCCTATAAACATGAAGAAAGTTCCTTTAGGACTTGAGTTCAGTCAGTTAATACACATAGAAATATTTATAAATAGTGCAAAGTTGGTGATAATTTTGGTGAAAATAAGTTGGAATGTCTTCTCAAGATGTTATTTTCTAGTCTCCTTTGTTGTTCACATCTGACAGAGCTTTTGGAAACAGACAGCCAAGAAAAGAGAGGATATATAGTTCTTAAAAAAATAAAAACTGCCTAATTACCATCAAATGAACATCTAGTAATTTTTGACATTCCATTACGTTGAGGAAGTATTCACTTATATATTATAACGTAAACACGTTTTTCTCAATAGCATTTGAGTCTATGTCATCCTAAGCATGGAACAGAAACAGTTTCTATAAAGAAGAATGTAGTTCTCATTACAGGAAATATTTTCTCTCTTTTTTAATAACTCAAGTTTTATCTTTGGCTGTGCTGGGTCTTCACTGTGCCCCAGGCTTTTCTGTCCTTGTGTCGAGCAGGAGCTATAAATTCTGTGCATAAAATACAGAAACGTGGCTGGTGTTTGGTTGGAGACTGGCAGTCTGAATCTCCTAGTTTTGGTCTGCCCAGATCACTCAATGTCTTTTTTTTCTTTCGGCTGTGCTGAGCCTTTTTTGCTGCACGTGGGCTTTCTCTAGTTGCAGCAAGCAGGAACCACTAATTGCTGCGCTGGCTTCTCACTGCTGTAGCTACTCTTGTTGCAGAGCACAAGCTTTAGAGCACCCGCTCAGCACTTGTGTTGCTCGGGCTTAGTTGCTCCAAGGCACATGGTATCCTCCCAGACCAGGGATCAAACCTATGTCCCAGGCATTGGCATGATGGATTCTTTATCACTGGACCACCAGGGAAGTGTCAGTGAGTGGCTTTCAACTGAGCAAATCCCACTGTCTTTCAGCCAGGATCCTCCTGTGTCTTTTAACCATTAATACCCTGCCAAATAAAATGATGGGGTCATCACCGCATAACTGGGAGATCTGAAAACCAGGAGAGACTAGCCTAAACTTACCTGGACTTCCTGAGGAGGAGGATGGGCCCGGGCCCAAGAGGCTGTTGCTGATTTACCAAGGCTACTATGTCTGAAGCTCAGAACGGTACCTGTTTTTCTCCAGCCTGCATTCCCCTCAGGGTGCATTGTCGTTGAGCCGCTGCAGTGACTAATAAGCTTGATCTTTGAAGAAGTGGAATGTCAAGATAGTTTTCTCCTTACAGGTGTTACTATGAGGTATTACTAAGAGCTGTGTGTTTCACATTCCAGCTTGTCACCCCTACACAAAGCCAGTTCTTGTTTACTTAAACTGCTTAAATTAATTCTAATTGGAGGAATATTTCTGGGTCCAGCCACCACCGCACATCAACCCCCACCCACCCCTCCCCACCTCCAGCCCGGCGACCACACCAGGTTTCAGTTCCCAGACTGAACTGCTTCAGCCTCATCAGCAGGAATCCTGTTAAGAGGATAATTCCAACTCAATTATCCCACAGAATTTTAAGTTTTTACTTTAAAACTGTTACAGTTATGAGGAATCAATGATGCAACACAAGACGGGAAATACCCTCAGGTACTTCTAAACCCTGACAAGATACCTGGGAACCACAGGGAGAACACAGCAGGTGTCTGCTCGGCCCCGCCCCTCACACGCCCAGGCGCAGGCGTGTGTCCTACGCCCCGCCCCTCCCTGTTCTGGTACCAGTGGCTGAGGAGTTTCTGGTCTCCGCTTAGATGCAAGCCATTCTACAGCAAATTCCTGAAGCCCAGACTTGGTAGGTGCGGCCGGACATTGGGAACCTGAGGTACTTGTTTGTTTTGGGTTTTGTTGTTAAGCTGCGCCTGTGGGGTCCCCTCTCCTCCCTATCCGTGGTCTCCAGTCACTTCGCACCTCCCTATTCTCCGACCCCTTCCTCTAGCCGAAATAAATTCAGTCGTTGCTGTGAGAAACCCAGTGTCTGATTTCCTCTCGAGGTAAGATCCTGAGGTAACACATACAGTGCACGAAATACGTAGTAATTTATAAGGAAAAGGTCATTTTAATTTTGACATGGCACTTGATAATTTTATAAGTATCAAATCACGTGTTCAGGAACTAGTTCAGAATTTCAGCTTTGGGACTGGTGCTGGAGCTGGAGTTCGTTCTTGAGTGTTAGGGAGGCGTATTACTGTCCTTTTCTGTTTTATATGACCATGGTAGTAAATTGACTACAAAGACTCTTCATTTCAGGAGGTTATTTTCAGTGATGCTGGTTAGTTGTATGAGGATTAGAATCAAAGAGAAATATAAAATGTTCGCAGTGCTCAGGCAGATGTCTTTGAGCTCCCCACGGACTGTAGCCTGCCAGACTCCTGTGTCCGTGGGATTTCCCAGGCAAGAATGCTGGAGTGGGTCGCCGTCAAGTCGCTCAGTCCTCTCGGACTCTTGGCAACCCTATGGACTGCAGCAGGCAGGGTTCCCTGCCCTTCACCATCTCCAGGACTTGCTCAAACTCCTGTCCATTGAGTCCGTGATGACATGCACCCATGTCATCCTCTTTTCCACCTGCCTTCCATCTTTCCCAGCATCAGGGTCTTTTCCAATGGAAAGAAACATTAGAGATGTAATGAGTGTGATAAATTCTTCAGTGTACTTTCAAGCCTAACTTTCCATCAGATGATGTACAGAGGTGAGAGCCCTTGAAAATACAATTGAGGTTTCAGTGCTTTTGGCAGTGGTTCATATCTTATGCTTCATGAGAATATTCACACTGGATCGAGCGCAGATGATATTGAATGTGGTCAGGCCATTGAAAATCTACTCATTCTAAAAGAGTTCATCACCAGTGCCAGGAATGTGAGCAACCTTTTCTCATTGGTGCCCCTTGCACCAGTAGTCAAGTTGTACTGCACCAAACAGTACTAATGTACTGAAGTTTGAATAGCTTTTAGGTTGTGCCTTAGATTTACCAAATACTTCATGATTTAAATTGCAGGGGATATGGCGACGCTTCATGTTATTGTTCATTTATCACTAGATGGCAGAATATTTATCGTGAAGAGAAAGCACACAGATGTAAAATGTGTTGCAAGGCTTTTACCCAAAGATCACAAGTTGGGGAACATACTGGAGCCACACATCCCAAATGCAATGAGTGTGGGAAAACCTTTACATTGAGTTCAGGTATTAGGACTTGAGCAATCTGATCATGAGAATGTTCAGTTTCTGACGGTGGACCCTAGCCGTGATGAAAGCTCAGTTTATGAGTCTTTGGGATGGACTGGATACAGATCCCAGGTGCCAAGTCCTAGTGATGGGAGCTTCTGATCATGCTGAGGATTTTGACTCAGCTGTGAGGAAAAGAATGCCTACGAGATTTCGTATCAAACAGCCTGCTCTGAAACAAACCTAAGTGTGGGAGTTGGCTACTAGAAGTGTATCTAAGAAGATATTGCTATTTTGACATGTGTTTTTGAAAGTTAGTGTAATCTGCCGTTTTTAAATATTCTGAAAATGTTGATTTGATCCCATGATTTGATGGGAGTATGGAGTTCATCCATAAATCCCAAATCTTCGGAAGACTGTATTTTTCAGACTTTGTTACCCACATTTGAGAGAACGTTGTTGTTCAGTTGCACAGTCATGTCCGACTCTTTGCAACCCCATGGATGGCAGTATGCCAGGCTTCCCTGTCCTTCATCATCTCCCAGAGCTTGCTCAACCTCATGTCCATTGAGTTGATGATGCCATTCAACCATCTCATCCTCTGTTGTCCCCTTCTTCTCCCACTTTCAATCTTTCCCAGCATCAGGGTCTTTTTTAATGAGTCGGCTCTTCACATCAGGTGACCAAAGTATTGGAGCTTCAGCTTCAACATCAACCCTTCCAGTGAATATTCAGGATTGATCTCCTTTAGGATTGACTGGTTTGATCTCCTTGCAGTCCAAGGGACTCTGCAGAGTCTTCTCCAACACCACAGTTCAAACCATCAGTTCTTTACCCACTCAGCCTTCTTTATGGTCCAGCTCTCATATCCATACATGACTACTGGAAAAACCGTCGCTTTACTATACAGACCTTTGGGCAAAGTAATGTCTCTCCTTTTTAATATGCTCTCTAGATTTGTCATAGCTTTGGAAAATAACGATCTAAAATATATTACAACTTGCAAATAGAAAGTGAAAATTTCTAATTCTGTTCATACTGAACACATGATCAATTTGAAATTACATTACGGATATTATTTAGTTTAGTGTAATTTCCTAAACAAGTTTTTGGGAAAGATACTTGACCGTCAGGCTTCCCTGGTGGCTCAGACAGTAAAGAATTCGCGTGCAGTGCACAAGACCTACGTTCGATCCCTGGGTTGTGAGGATCCCCTAGAGGAGGGCATGGCAATCCACTCAAGTATTCTTGCCTGGAGAGTCCCATGAACAGAGGAGCCTGGCATGCCACGGTCCATGGGGTCACAAAGAATCCGACACACCTGGGCGACAAAGCACTTCCTCCAAAGTATAGGATAGAGCATTGTAAAGAATAATGCAGTTTTCATCAAAGGAAAAAAAATGTTTTTTTTCTCCTGTTTTGCTTTCTCTTTTTAGGTTATCTATACAAAATTATGGATGCTAGGTAAGCATTGTGATAATCGTTTCACAGTGTACGTATCAGTTAATTTTTCTCTGTAGCTTAAACTTACACAATGATATTTGCGATTGTAAGAGTTGCTTGTACAACTCCCTTTATGTCACTGTTTAAAGAGTTGGGTTTAGAAAGGGCAATAATTAAAACACGTTGGATAAAAGAAACAATAACACAGTTTATAATCATTTAAAGTGTCTTGCTCTTTTTAAGGCTGTGGTTAGTGACCCAAATGATCACATCCCTCAAGTCCTCCATCTCAGACACCCAGGTACTGACCCTGAGATTGTTGAACTCAGCACTATGCTGAGTTTGCTGTTTTGTAGGGTGTCAGTAGGGAATAGCCCATTTCTACCCAGGGAGAGTTTTGTATTTGTAATACAGAGACTAGTCCCATTCTTGTTTCTTAAACTGCCCAAGTTCCCAGATCCCTGAATTGCTTCAGCCTCACTAGCAGGATCTGAGCACAACATGCTGTGAAAAACAGCTTTTTATTGAGAATAAACCCTTTTAGTCTTAAGAGGAAGGATCTTGGCTTCTGACATAAGTTGAAGCTTTTACCTGAGCAGTGTTACAGACAGCAACTTAATCCTGTCAAGATAACAGGCCCCGCCCCCGTCCGCGCCCCGCCCCTCCCACCAGCAGTGGCACGCAGATGCTCGCCCCGCCCCTCGTGGGAAGCCGCGGCTGTAATACCAAAAGCCCTTTCACACGGACCCGGAAGTTGGAGCGCGCGGAGCCGAGGTCCCCGAGCGGCGCCTAAGGTTCCTTCCTTAGGCGTAAGGAAGGCGTTCCTTCCAGGGTAAGTTTGTGGAGCCCGCGTCCCCCCACCATCCCCCCGCGCCCCACGCCGGATCACTCGTCCTCAGCGTGTGGGAATTCTCAGCGACCTGAAAACCCTGGCACCTTGTGTTCGGCCCCGAATAAACGCTGCTGCTGCCGTTGCGGCCCAGTTATCTTTTCGTTTGGGTTTTAAGTGTTTCTGAGGTGGTTTCGGCCCTCGGTCCCCGTGGACACCAACTCTGGCGACATATTCCTGCTTAAAACCCTTTTTTACCTCTGGCCTCGCCAGGTAAAGCCCTCTCTCAGGAGTTGGGAGTTGCGCCCCTCCCCGCCGCGTCGCCTTCTCGACCGCTGGCGGCAGAGCCCCTCGCCCCTGCTCCCAGCGAGGCCGCGCCCTCTCCCTGGTCCTGGGATTCCGGAGAGCCCGCCCCGCTCCTGAGACCCCTTCCCTCGCAGCTCCTCTGTCCTCGTGTCTCCTCAGCCGCTCCTTGTGCCCCGCAGGGCCCCCCTTTCCTGTCAGCCCATGCCTTCACCCCGCGTAGGTAGGTGACCTGGGTCCCTTTTTGACTGCTGTGCAAATGAGGAAGGATGGGCTGGATTGACCTGGAACCTTCCAACAGAGCCTCTCTATTCATGATGAAAAAGATTGCTCAGATTCTATTTCTAAGCTGACCTCTTAGAATGTTTCTTGTACCAGTGGATAGATATGTGCAATTCTGTATTTTTAAAATATTTTACTGCAATCTTATAATAAAGAATTACCTGCTTGGTATCAGTTTAACCCAACCGTGAAAGAAAAGTTTCTTTTGCTGAGATACATGACAGATGTTCCTGGTGTTAAATGGGATGGGCAATAAGGACAAACCTGGCCCGCTTGCCCTTCCCCCTCCCGTTTCATTATTCAGTTATACCCGGTTCTCTTCGCTCAGCTCAGACCTTCTCATAAACGGCTTTTCTCTGGGCCTGAGGGAGCCCACTTGTAACATGGAGATGAGAGACTAGACCGGAAACTAGACCAGAGACAGGACTAGACTTGAGCGTGAGCAGCACTGACCCCTGAAATGACTAGCCAAAGTGGCTGTGTGTCTGTGTGTGGCAGTTCTGGTTTGGAGGGAGTGTCTGGTGGTAATTAGAATTTTAATTAGATCCCAGTCCTCCTTGAATGAAAAACGAAAAGGAAAACTGTAGGATGGAGGCAGGATCACAGGCTCAGAATCAGATGACTTATATGAATAAGGCTAAATCTGAAGGGAGATTTTTTTCACGTCCTGACATTCAGACCTCGGCTGGCCTTCATTTGTTCCTGGAACTAAAGCTTGACTCCTCGCTGTGGCTCCACAGCCCTCTGTCAAGCTCAGGGCCCTTTCAGTGTCTCCAGCCTCTTCCTGGGAGCTGACCCTTTGCTCATGGTTAAGCCTGTCGTGCTCTCATTTACCTTTTCTCTGTTTCCAAATACCAAAACCATTTCTGTCTGACATGGTAGTTTCTCACCTTCAAGTCACCCTGGCTCAGGCCCTTTGTCACCATTCGAGTCTAGGCTCAGAGGTCTCCGCATCCCCTCCTAAGAGTCTCTCTCATGTTACCCAGGTTTATTGCGTCTATCAGTTGCCGTCAGCAGAGATTCTTGCCCTTCTTCATGGGTTATTTTGAGTCCTTCCTGGTTCCCCTCTTTTTAGGGCTCATAGTGTTCCTCTTCTTCCCAGCGTGGTTGCAGTACCTGATCCTGGAAATGTCTTTAGATGACAGGACTATGGGTTGGGCTGAATAATCCTCAGGAAGACCAGGAAAACAGGGCAGGTGATGAAGATGTTTCCCATGTTCTGGACATTTCAGCTGTAATTGACCTTTATCCCATGTGACTACTTAATTACTCAAAAGAAGAGCCAAGAAATATAGGAAGTCTTGAAAAGCCCTACAGAACTGGTGTCCTCAAGTATTGGGCTAAGATATCCCCGTGTTTCGTCTGCTGTGTTTAGTCCGTGGCAGCCCCCAGATCTAAGCTCTGTCCATCCAGGGACCAGTCACCATCGTGGACAGCAGCTTTGCCATCTAGGAGTTCATGTGCTCAGTGTCAGCGATTGTGAATTCAGAGTGCTGAGGATGAGCAGAAATCCAAAACCTAACGGGGCAGGTAGACGCTGCCCCCTCCCCCCACCCACCAAGAGCTAGAATATCTTCCAAGTAGATGTGGATGGAGAGAATAGGAGATGGTGAGACCTGGAGACCCTTGAATTGAGACTTCCTCATCTCAAATCCCTTTGCACCTGGAGTCCATAATGTCCCCAGGTGGTGGCAGACTTTCCCAGGAGGGCCAGTTTCTTGATTTTCATACTGAATGTGCAGTGTCATTTGGGTGGTAGCTGGGGTGCACTCCTCTTGTGATCCCCTTTGCCAAGAAACCCCTGTGCACTTTAGTCTTGCTTAGTCCAGTCATGCAGGGAGGAGAGGTAGACAAATGGGGAAAGCGGAGGGAGCCTGGTGGGGTCTGCAGGAGGCTTGTGTCAGCACTTGGGGGCATCAAGGTGAGGCCAGTGAATGGAGTGTGCACCCATCCCAGGTGTAGTTACAGGGACAAGGGGTGTGTGGATCTGTTGGAAAGAATGTCTCAGTTCAGGCTGGAGAACCTGGAAGTGGGTTTGTTGGAGATCCTGCATGGAATGGTTTGAGGTGTTAAATGCTTTGGCTCATATTCCCTGGGACAGCAATGCTGAGGCTGACATTTGCCTGCACAGGTTTGATTGGACAATGCGTGACCACACGTGAGCAGCAATGAAAGATGTGGAATTGGGCCCAGAGAAGTCTTTTCCACTGTTAGAACTGTGGCCTGGGCTGATCCCACAGACACCTGTGGGTGCAGGAGGGTGGGAGCCTTGGGCTTGGGCTGGTTCTAGCAGGTGCCCCCATCATCCACTCCACTCGCTGGCTTTTGTTGGCTCTTTAGCAGGCAGGCACCGTAGAGTAACAGGGAACATCTCAGGTCATTGTTTTGTATCAACTTTAGTGTCATTGTGTACTTGGGGTTGCTGGTGAAGAAAGTTTCATGTGCATTTGGAAAGATGCCAGGAGAATCTGGAGTGTTTCCTTGGAAGATGCCGAGGTCTCACTGGGCCCTGTGCATCATTGGAATCATCCCTCTTTTTCATAGTCTTTGAAGATTTCGATGTTTGACCTGGCTCACTCACTGTAAATGAAAATATGGTGTCTTGTGTTTGTGGATCCTTGGATGCCCTCTTTTGTATTTTGTCTCATGCATGAGTTAGCAGGGCTTGGAATGCTTTGTGTTTGTATAAGAGGGTTCGAGGCTTATTATGGGCTCTGTGGACACTCTGTTGGAGACCATGAAAGTTTGTAAGTTTGTTAGAGTCCCGCTGGGAAATTAGGAGTACTAAGGTTAAGATAGCAGAATGCTTGTTATAAGGTGGTCCTGCTCGGTAGGGCTCTCTGGGCCCAACCTGAGAAGAGTCATAAAGTCCTGTGACGCAGGGGAAGATGGCTCCGAGAATCAGAGGACAGGGATGCCACACGGATCTGCAGCCCTGGGGCTCATCCTTTAGAAGATGCAGCTGCAGCTTTCTTGCTGCCAGGCCAGTGCTAGGTTCTCTGTTATCCACTACTGTCCCTCACAAAATAAGTAAACACGGAGGCACAGTAAGGAAAACACAGAATCTTAACTGCACTGTTGGTGGTAATGTAAATGGTAGTGCTGTGTTGGAAAAGAACATGGAAGTTCCTTAAGAAATTAACATAGAAGAGGCCTACAGTCTGTGAAACCCATTTCTGACAGATATTCAAGGGAAAAGCGATCAGTTTTTCAGGGATATGTCTGCAGTGTCATGAGTGTGACAATTTGCAGTAGCCAAGGCATAGACACAGGCCAGATGTCTCTTAACAAAAGAATAGGTAACAAAAGTGTGGTGTAGAAATATTTATTAAATACTGTATGTTCATGAACTATTTTTTCTCTATATATAAATATAAAAATCAAGGGTCCTGTATTTATGCCAAAATGAATGAACCTAGAGAACATTATGCCAAGTTAAATAAGCCTG